>NW_027552783.1:0-57734 GCF_045843805.1 Urocitellus parryii | reverse complement strand
CAACCTCTTTCAATGAAAGTGATTCTCGTCAGTCTCTGCTTGGGGCTACTTCAATAGGACACAAACCATACCGATAGAACTTTGAACTACATTATTGTGCCAAGTTTCAAAGAGCTAGCACAAACCGTGCTTGATTTAGAGTTCCAAATACATGTATCCATATTGGAGAAAACAGAGTGAAACCTAAACATGAAAACGGTTACTGCAAAGGAACGGTTTAACCTAGAAGAACGAAATTTGGTGAGCCAAGTGGGATTGGTGTACTGATCATTAAATGGAAGTATCATCAAGATTGGGTGAAAAAATGTTTGCTGAGATTTCAGGAAACTCGTAGTTGTTTGGAAGCTTGGCAACCCCTTTCAATGAAAGTGATTCTCGTCAGTCTCTGCTTGGGGCTACTTCAATAGGACACAAACCATAGCGATAGAACTTGGAACTACATTATTGTGCCAAGTTTCAAAGAGCTAGCACAAACCGTGTTTGATTTAGACTTTCAACTACATGTATCCATATAGGAGAAAACAGAGTGAAACCTAAACATGAAAACGGTTACTGCAAAGGAACGGTTTAACCTAGAAGAACGAAATTTGGTGAGCCAAGTGGGATTGGTGTACTGATCATTAAATGGAAGTATCATCAAGATTGGGTGAAAAAATGTTTGCTGAGATTTCAGGAAACTCGTAGTTTTTTGGAAGCTTGGCAACCCCTTTCAATGAAAGTGATTCTCGTCAGTCTCTGCTTGGGGCTACTTCAATAGGACACAAAGCATAGCTATAGAACTTGGAACTATATTATTGTGCCAAGTTTCAAAGCGCTAGCACAAACCGTGTTTGATTTAGAGTTCCAACTACATGTATCCATATAGGAGAAAACAGAGTGAAACCTAAACATGAAAACGGTTACTGCAAAGGAACGGTTTAACCTAGAAGAACGAAATTTGGTGAGCCAAGTGGGATTGGTGTACTGATCATTAAATGGAAGTATCATCAAGATTGGGTGAAAAAATGTTTGCTGAGATTTCAGGAAACTCGTAGTTTTTTGGAAGCTTGGCAACCCCTTTCAATGAAAGTGATTCTCGTCAGTCTCTGCTTGGGGCTACTTCAATAGGACACAAACCATAGTGATAGAACTTGGAACTACATTATTGTGCCAAGTTTCAAAGAGCTAGCACAAACCGTGTTTGATTTAGAGTTCCAACTACATGTATCCATATAGGAGAAAACAGAGTGAAACCTAAACATGAAAACGGTTACTGCAAAGGAACGGTTTGACCTAGAAGAACGAAATTTGGTGAGCCAAGTGGGATTGGTGTACTGATCATTAAATGGAAGTATCATCAAGATTGGGTGAAAAAATGTTTGCTGAGATTTCAGGAAACTCGTAGTTGTTTGGAAGCTTGGCAACCCCTTTCAATGAAAGTGATTCTCGTCAGTCTCTGCTTGGGGCTACTTCAATAGGACACAAACCATAGCGATAGAACTTGGAACTACATTATTGTGCCAAGTTTCAAAGAGCTAGCACAAACCGTGTTTGATTTAGACTTCCAACTACATGTATCCATATAGGAGAAAACAGAGTGAAACCTAAACATGAAAACGGTTACTGCAAAGGAACGGTTTGACCTAGAAGAACGAAATTTGGTGAGCCAAGTGGGATTGGTGTACTGATCATTAAATGGAAGTATCATCAAGATTGGGTGAAAAAATGTTTGCTGAGATTTCAGGAAACTCGTAGTTTTTTGGAAGCTTGGCAACCCCTTTCAATGAAAGTGATTCTCGTCAGTCTCTGCTTGGGGCTACTTCAATAGGACACAAACCATAGCGATAGAACTTGGAACTACATTATTGTGCCAAGTTTCAAAGAGCTAGCACAAACCGTGTTTGATTTAGACTTCCAACTACATGTATCCATATAGGAGAAAACAGAGTGAAACCTAAACATGAAAACGGTTACTGCAAAGGAACGGTTTGACCTAGAAGAACGAAATTTGGTGAGCCAAGTGGGATTGGTGTACTGATCATTAAATGGAAGTATCATCAAGATTGGGTGAAAAAATGTGTGCTGAGATTTCAGGAAACTCGTAGTTTATCGGATGCTTGGCAACCCCTTTCAATGAAAGTGATTCTCGTCAGTCTCTGCTTGGGGCTACTTCAATAGGACACAAACCATAGCGATAGAACTTGGAACTACATTATTGTGCCAAGTTTCAAAGAGCTAGCACAAACCGTGTTTGATTTAGACTTCCAACTACATGTATCCATATAGGAGAAAACAGAGTGAAACCTAAACATGAAAACGGTTACTGCAAAGGAACGGTTTGACCTAGAAGAACGAAATTTGGTGAGCCAAGTGGGATTGGTGTACTGATCATTAAATGGAAGTATCATCAAGATTGGGTGAAAAAATGTTTGCTGAGATTTCAGGAAACTCGTAGTTTTTTGGAAGCTTGGCAACCCCTTTCAATGAAAGTGATTCTCGTCAGTCTCTGCTTGGGGCTACTTCAATAGGACACAAACCATCGCTATAGAACTTGGAACTATATTATTGTGCCAAGTTTCAAAGAGCTAGCACAAACCGTGTTTGATTTAGAGTTCCAACTACATGTATCCATATAGGAGAAAACAGAGTGAAACCTAAACATGAAAACGGTTACTGCAAAGGAACGGTTTGACCTAGAAGAACGAAATGTGGTGAGCCAAGTGGGATTGGTGTACTGATCATTAAATGGAAGTATCATCAAGATTGGGTGAAAAAATGTTTGCTGAGATTTCCGGAAACTCGTAGTTTTTTGAAGCTTGGCAACCCCTTTCAATGAAAGTGATTCTCGTCAGTCTCTGCTTGGGGCTACTTCAATAGGACACAAACCATAGCGATAGATCTTGGAACTACATTATTTTGAAAAGTTTCAAAGAGCTAGCATAAACCGTGTTTTATTTAGAGTTCCAACTGCATGTATCCATATAGGAGAAAACAGAGTGAAATCTAAACATGAAAAGGGTTACTGCAAAGAAACGGTTTAACCTAGAAGAACGAAATTTGGTGAGCCAAGTGGGATTGGTGTACTGATCATTAAATGGAAGTATCATCAAGATTGGGTGAAAAAATGTTTGCTGAGATTTCAGGAAACTCGTAGTTTTTTGGAAGCTTGGCAACCCCTTTCAATGAAAGTGATTCTCGTCAGTCTCTGCTTGGGGCTACTTCAATAGGACACAAAGCATAGCTATAGAACTTGGAACTATATTATTGTGCCAAGTTTCAAAGCGCTAGCACAAACCGTGTTTGATTTAGAGTTCCAACTACATGTATCCATATAGGAGAAAACAGAGTGAAACCTAAACATGAAAACGGTTACTGCAAAGGAACGGTTTAACCTAGAAGAACGAAATTTGGTGAGCCAAGTGGGATTGGTGTACTGATCATTAAATGGAAGTATCATCAAGATTGGGTGAAAAAATGTTTGCTGAGATTTCAGGAAACTCGTAGTTTTTTGGAAGCTTGGCAACCCCTTTCAATGAAAGTGATTCTCGTCAGTCTCTGCTTGGGGCTACTTCAATAGGACACAAACCATAGTGATAGAACTTGGAACTACATTATTGTGCCAAGTTTCAAAGAGCTAGCACAAACCGTGTTTGATTTAGAGTTCCAACTACATGTATCCATATAGGAGAAAACAGAGTGAAACCTAAACATGAAAACGGTTACTGCAAAGGAACGGTTTGACCTAGAAGAACGAAATTTGGTGAGCCAAGTGGGATTGGTGTACTGATCATTAAATGGAAGTATCATCAAGATTGGGTGAAAAAATGTTTGCTGAGATTTCAGGAAACTCGTAGTTTTTTTGGAAGCTTGGCAACCCCTTTCAATGAAAGTGATTCTCGTCAGTCTTAGCTTGGGGCTACTTCAATAGGACACAAACCATAGCGATAGAACTTGGAACTACATTATTGTGCCAAGTTTCAAAGAGCTAGCACAAACCGTGTTTGATTTAGACTTCCAACTACATGTATCCATATAGGAGAAAACAGAGTGAAACCTAAACATGAAAACGGTTACTGCAAAGGAACGGTTTGACCTAGAAGAACGAAATTTGGTGAGCCAAGTGGGATTGGTGTACTGATCATTAAATGGAAGTATCATCAAGATTGGGTGAAAAAATGTTTGCTGAGATTTCAGGAAACTCGTAGTTTTTTGGAAGCTTGGCAACCCCTTTCAATGAAAGTGATTCTCGTCAGTCTCTGCTTGGGGCTACTTCAATAGGACACAAACCATAGCGATAGAACTTGGAACTACATTATTGTGCCAAGTTTCAAAGAGCTAGCACAAACCGTGTTTGATTTAGACTTCCAACTACATGTATCCATATAGGAGAAAACAGAGTGAAACCTAAACATGAAAACGGTTACTGCAAAGGAACGGTTTGACCTATAAGAACGAAATTTGGTGAGCCAAGTGGGATTGGTGTACTGATCATTAAATGGAAGTATCATCAAGATTGGGTGAAAAAATGTTTGCTGAGATTTCAGGAAACTCGTAGTTTTTTGGAAGCTTGGCAACCCCTTTCAATGAAAGTGATTCTCGTCAGTCTCTGCTTGGGGCTACTTCAATAGGACACAAACCATCGCTATAGAACTTGGAACTATATTATTGTGCCAAGTTTCAAATAGCTAGCACAAACCGTGTTTGATTTAGACTTCCAACTACATGTATCCATATAGGAGAAAACAGAGTGAAACCTAAACATGAAAACGGTTACTGCAAAGGAACGGTTTGACCTAGAAGAACGAAATGTGGTGAGCCAAGTGGGATTGGTGTACTGATCATTAAATGGAAGTATCATCAAGATTGGGTGAAAAAATGTTTGCTGAGATTTCAGGAAACTCGTAGTTTTTTGAAGCTTGGCAACCCCTTTCAATGAAAGTGATTCTCGTCAGTCTCTGCTTGGGGCTACTTCAATAGGACACAAACCATAGCGATAGAACATGGAACTACATTATTGTGCCAAGTTTCAAAGAGCTAGCACAAACCGTGTTTGATTTAGAGTTCCAACTACATGTATCCATATTGGAGAAAACAGTGTGAAACCTAAACATGAAAACGGTTACTGCAAAGGAACGGTTTAACCTAGAAGAACGAAATTTGGTGATCCAAGTGGGACTGGTGTACTGATCATTAAATGGAAGTATCATCAAGATTGGGTGAAAAAATATTTGCTGAGATTTCAGGAAACTCGTAGTTTTTTGGACCTTGGCAACCCCTTTCAATGAAAATGATTCTCGTCAGTCTCTGCTTGGGGCTTCTTCAATAGGACACAAACCATAGCGATAGAACTTGGAACTACATTATTGTGCCATGTTTCAAAGAGCTAGCACAAACCGTGTTTGATTTAGACTTCCAACTACATGTATCCATATTGGAGAAAACAGAGTGAAACCTAAACATGAAAACGGTTACTGCAAAGGAACGGTTTAACCTAGAAGAACGAAATTTGGTGAGCCAAGTGGGATTGGTGTACTGATCATTAAATGGAAGTATCATCAAGATTGGGTGAAAAAATGTTTGCTGAGATTTCAGGAAACTCGTAGTTTTTTGGAAGCTTGGCAAACCCTTTCAATGGAAGTGATTCTCGTCAGTCTCTGCTTGGGGCTACTTCAATAGGACACAAACCATAGCGATAGAACTTCGAACTACATTATTGTGCCAAGTTTCAAAGAGCTAGCACAAACCATGTTTGATTTATAGTTCCAACTACATGTATCATTATAGGAGAAAACAGAGTGAAACCTAAACATGAAAACGGTTGCTGCAAAGGAACGGTTTAACCTAGAAGAACGAAATTTGGTAAGCCACGTGAGATTGGTGTACTGATCATTAAATGGAAGTATCATCAAGATTGGGTGAAAAATGTTTGCTGAGATTTCAGGAAACTCGTAGTTTTTTGGAAGCTTGGCAACCCCTTTCAATGAAAGTGATTGTCGTCAGTCTCTGCTTGGGGCTACTTTAAGAGGACAGAAACCATAGCGATAGAACTTGGAACTACATTATTGTGCCAAGTTTCAAAGAGCTAGCACAAACCGTGTTTGATTTAGAGTTCCAACTACATGTATCCATATTGGAGAAAACAGTGTGAAACCTAAACATGAAAACGGTTTGTGCAAAGGAACGGTTTAACCTAGAAGAACGAAATTTGGTGATCCAAGTGGGACTGGTGTTCTGATCATTAAATGGAAGTATCATCAAGATTGGGTGAAAAAATATTTGCTGAGATTTCAGGAAACTCGTAGTTTTTTGGACCTTGGCAACCCCTTTCAATGAAAATGATTCTCGTCAGTCTCTGCTTGGGGCTTCTTCAATAGGACACAAACCATAGCGATAGAACTTGGAACTACATTATTGTGCCAAGTTTCAAAGAGCTAGCACAAACCGTGTTTGATTTAGACTTCCAACTACATGTATCCATATTGGAGAAAACAGAGTGAAACCTAAACATGAAAACGGTTACTGCAAAGGAACGGTTTAACCTAGAAGAACGAAATTTGGTGAGCCAAGTGGGATTGGTGTACTGATCATTAAATGGAAGTATCATCAAGATTGGGTGAAAAAATGTTTGCTGAGATTTCAGGAAACTCATAGTTTTTTGGAAGCTTGGCAAACCCTTACAATGGAAGTGATTCTCGTCAGTCTCTGCTTGGGGCTACTTCAATAGGACACAAACCATAGCGATAGAACTTGGAACTACATTATTGTGCCAAGTTTCAAAGAGCTAGCACAAACCATGTTTGATTTAGAGTTCCAACTACATGTATCATTATAGGAGAAAACAGAGTGAAACCTAAACATGAAAACGGTTCCTGCAAAGGAACGGTTTAACCTAGAAGAACGAAATTTGGTAAGCCACGTGAGATTGGTGTACTGATCATTAAATGGAAGTATCATCAAGATTGGGTGAAAAAATGTTTGCTGAGATTTCAGGAAACTCGTAGTTTTTTGGAAGCTTGGCAACCCCTTTCAATGAAAGTGATTCTCGTCAGTCTCTGCTTGGGGCTACTTCAATAGGACACAAACCATAGCGATAGAACTTGGAACTACATTAGTGTGCCAAGTTTCAAAGAGCTAGCACAAACCGTGTTTGATTTAGACTTCCAACTACATGTATCCATATAGGAGAAAACAGAGTGAAACCTAAACATGTAAACGGTTACTGCAAAGGAACGGTTTAACCTAGAAGAACGAAATTTGGTGAGCCAAGTGGGATTGGTGTACTGATCATTAAATGGAAGTATCATCAAGATTGGGTGAAAAAATGTTTGCTGAGATTTCAGGAAACTCGTAGTTTTTTGGAGCTTGGCAACCCCTTTCAATGAAAGTGATTCTCGTCAGTCTCTGCTTGGGGCTACTTCAATAGGACACAAACCATAGCGATAGAAGTTGGAACTACATTATTGTGCCAAGTTTCAAAGAGCTAGCACAAACCGTGTTTGATTTAGACTTCCTACTACATGTATCCATATTGGAGAAAACAGAGTGAAACCTAAACATGAAAACGGTTACTGCAAAGGAACGGTTTGACCTAGAAGAACGAAATTTGGTGAGCCAAGTGGGATTGGTGTACTGATCATTAAATGGAAGTATCATCAAGATTGGGTGAAAAAATGTTTGCTGAGATTTCAGGAAACTCGTAGTTTTTTGGACCTTGGCAACCCCTTTCAATGAAAATGATTCTCGTCAGTCTCTGCTTGGGGCTACTTCAATAGGACACAAACCATAGCGATAGAACTTGGAACTACATTATTGTGCCAAGTTTCAAAGAGCTAGCACAAACCGTGTTTGATTTAGACTTCCAACTACATGTATCCATATTGGAGAAAACAGAGTGAAACCTAAACATGAAAACGGTTACTGCAAAGGAACGGTTTAACCTAGAAGAACGAAATTTGGTGAGCCAAGTGGGATTGGTGTACTGATCATTAAATGGACGTATCATCAAGATTGGGTGAAAAAATGTTTGCTGAGATTTCAGGAAACTCGTAGTTTTTTGGAAGCTTGGCAAACCCTTTCAATTGAAGTGATTCTCGTCAGTCTCTGCTTGGGGCTACTTCAATAGGACACAAACCATAGCGATAGAACTTGGAACTACATTATTGTGCCAAGTTTCAAAGAGCTAGCACAAACCATATTTGATTTAGAGTTCCAACTACATGTATCATTATAGGAGAAAACAGAGTGAAACCTAAACATGAAAACGGTTCCTGCAAAGGAACGGTTTAACCTAGAAGAACGAAATTTGGTAAGCCACGTGAGATTGGTGTACTGATCATTAAATGGAAGTATCATCAAGATTGGGTGAAAAAATGTTTGCTGAGATTTCAGGAAACTCGTAGTTTTTTGGAAGCTTGGCAACCCCTTTCAATGAAAGTGATTCTCGTCAGTCTCTGCTTGGGGCTACTTCAATAGGACACAAACCATAGCGATAGAACTTGGAACTACATTATTGTGCCAAGTTTCAAAGAGCTAGCACAAACCGTGTTTGATTTAGACTTCCAACTACATGTATCCATATAGGAGAAAACAGAGTGAAACCTAAACATGTAAACGGTTACTGCAAAGGAACGGTTTAACCTAGAAGAACGAAATTTGGTGAGCCAAGTGGGATTGGTGTACTGATCATTAAATGGAAGTATCATCAAGATTGGGTGAAAAAATCTTTGCTGAGATTTCAGGAAACTCGTAGTTTTTTGGACCTTGGCAACCCCTCTCCATGAAAGTGATTCTCGTCAGTCTCTGCTTGGGGCTACTTCAATAGGACACAAACCATAGCGATAGAACTTGGAACTACATTATTGTGCCAAGTATCAAAGAGCTAGCACAAACCGTGTTTGATTTAGACTTCCAACTACATGTATCCATATAGGAGAAAACAGAGTGAAACCTAAACATGAAAACGGTTACTGGAAAGGAACGGATTGACCTAGAAGAACGAAATTTGGTGAGCCAAGTGGGATTGGTGTACTGATCATTAAATGGAAGTATCATCAAGATTGGGTGAAAAAATGTTTGCTGAGATTTCAGGAAACTCGTAGTTTTTTGGAAGCTTGGCAACCCCTTTCAATGAAAGTGATCCTCATCAGTCTCTGCTTGGGGCTACTTCAATAGGACACAAACCATAGCGATAGAACTTGGAACTACATTATTGTGCCAAGTTTCAAAGAGCTAGCACAAACCATGTTTGATTTAGAGTTCCAACTACATGTATCCATATTGGAGAAAACAGTGTGAAACCTAAACATGAAAACGGTTACTGCAAAGGAACGGTTTAACCTAAAAGAACGAAATTTGGTGAGCCAAGTGGGATTGGTGTACTGATCATTAAATGGAAGTATCATCAAGATTGGGTGAAAAAATGTTTGCTGAGATTTCAGGAAACTCGTAGTTTTTTGGACCTTGGCAACCCCTTTCAATGAAAGTGATTCTCGTCAGTCTCTGCTTAGGGCTACTTCAATAGGACACAAACCATAGCGATAGAACTTGGAACTACATTAGTGTGCCAAGTTTCAAAGAGCTAGCACAAACCGTGTTTGATTTAGACTTCCAACTACATGTATCCATATCGGAGAAAACAGAGTGAAACCAAAACATGAAAACGGTTACTGCAAAGGAACGGTTTAACCTAGAAGAACGAAATTTGGTGAGCCAAGTGGGATTGGTGTACTGATCATTAAATGGAAGTATCATCAAGATTGGGTGAAAAAATGTTTGCTGAGATTTCAGGAAACTCGTAGTTTTTTGGAAGCTTCGCAACCCCTTTCAATGGAAGTGATTCTCGTCAGTCTCTGCTTGGGGCTATGTCAATAGGACACAAACCATAGCGATAGAACTTGGAACTACATTATTTTGCCAAGTTTCAAAGAGCTAGCACAAACCGTGTTTCATTTAGAGTTCCAATGATATGTATCCATTTAGGAGAAAACAGAGTGAAACCTAACCTTGAAAACGGTTACTGCAAAGGAACAGTTTAACCTAGAAGAATGAAATTTGGCGAGCCAAGTGGGATTAGTGTACTGATCATTAAATGGAAGTATCATCAACATTGGGTGAAAAAATGTTGGCTGAGATTTCCTGAAACTCGTAGTATTTTTTATGCTTGGCAACCCCTTTCAATGAAAGTGATTCTCGTCAGTCTCTGCTTGGGGCTACATCAATAGGACAAAAAACCATAGCGATAGAACATGGAGCTACATTGTTGTGCCAAGTTTCAAAGAGCTAGCACAAACCGTGTTTGATTTAGAGTTCCAACTACATGTATTCATATAGGAGAAAACAGAGTGAAACCACAACATGAAACCGGTTACTGAAAAGGAACAATTTAACCTAGAAGAACGAAATTTGGTGAGCCAAGGGAGACTAGTGTAGTGATCATTTATTGGAAATATCATCAAGATTGGGTGAAAAAATGTTGGCTGAGATTTCCAGTAACTCGTAGTTTTTTGGAAGCTTGGCAATCCCTTTCAATGAAAGTGATTCTCGTCAGTCTCTGCTTGAGGCTACTTCAATAGGACATAAACCATACCGATAGAACCGGAACTACATAATTTTGCCAAGTTTCAAAGAGCTAGCACAAACCGTGTTTGATTTAGAGTTCCAACTACATGTTTCCATATAGGAGAAAACAGAGTGAAACCTAAACATGAAAACGGATACTGCAAAGGAACGGTTTAACCTAGAAGAAAAAAATTCAGTGAGCCAAGTGGGATGCGTGGGCTGATCATTCAATGGAAGTATCATCAAGATTGGGTGAAAAAATGTTTGCTGAGATTTCAGGAAACTCGTAGTTTTTTGGAAGCTTGGCAACCGATTTCAATGAAAGTGATTCTCGTCAGTCTCTGCATAGAGCTACTTCAATGGGACAAAAAACCAAACGATATAACTTGGAAGTACATTATTGTGGCAAGTTTCAAAGAGCTAGCACAAACCGTATTTGATTTAGAGTTCCAACTACATGTATCCATATACGAGAAAACAGAGTGAAACCTAAACATGAAAACGTTTACTGCAAAGGAATGGTTTAACATGGAAGATCGAAATTTAGTTAGCCAAGTGGGATTGGTGGGCTGATCATTAAATGGAAGTATCATCAAGATTGGGTGAAAAAATGTTTGCTGAGATTTCCAGAAACTCGTAGTTCTTTTGGAAGCTTGTCAACCCCTTTCAATGAAAGTGATTCTCGTCAGTCTCTGCGTGGGGCAACTTCAATAGGACACAAACCATAGTGATTCAACTTGGAACTACATTATTGTGTCAAGTTTCAAAGAGCTAGCAAAAACCTTGTTTGATTTAGAGTTCCAACTACATGTATCCATATAGGAGAAAACAGAGTGAAACCTAAACATGAAAACGGTTACTGCAAAGGAACGGTTTAACCTAGAAGAACGAAATTTAGTGAGCCAAGTGAGATTGGTGGGGTGATCATTAAATGGAAGTATCATCAAGATTGGGTGAAAAAATATTTGCTGATATTTCCGGGAAACTCGTACTTTTTTGGAAGCTTGGCAACCCCTTTCAATGAAAGTGATTGTCGTCAGTCTCTGCTTGGGGCTACTTCAATAGGACACAAACCATAGCGATAGAACTTCAAACGACATTATTGTGCCAAGTTTCAAAGAGCTAGCACAAACCGTGTTGATTTAGAGTTCCAACTACATGTATACATATAGGAGAAAAAAGAGTGAAACCTAAACATGAAAACGGTTACTGCAAAGGAACGGTTTAACCTAGAAGAACGAAATTCAGTGAGCCAAGTGGGATTGGTGGGGTGATCATTAAATGGATGTATCATCAAGATTGGGTGAAAAAATATTTCCTGACATTTCCGGAAACTCGTAGTTTTTTGGAAGCTTGGCAACCCCTTTCAATGAAAGTGATTCTCGTCAGTCTCTGCTTGGGGCTACTTCAATAGGACACAAACCATACCGATAGAACTTGGAAGTACATTATTGTGGCAAGTTTCAAAGAGCTAGCAGAAACCGTGTTTGATTTAGAGTTCCAACTACATGTATCCATATAGGAGAAAACAGAGTGAAACCTAAACATGAAAACGGATACTGGAAAGGAACGGTTTAACCTAGAAGAACGAAATTTGGTGAGCCAAGGGGTATTAGTGTACTGATCATTAAATGGATGTATCATCAAGATTGGGTGAAAAAATGTTGGCTGAGACTTCCGGAAACTCGTAGTTTTTTGGAAGCTTGGCAATCCCTTTCAATGAAAGTGATTCTCGTCAGTCTCTGCTTTGGGCTACTTCAATAGGACACAAACCATAGCGATAGAACTTGGAACTACATTATTGTGCCAAGTTTCAAAGAGCTAGCATAAACCGTGTTTGATTTAGAGTTCCAACTACATGTATCCATATAGGAGAAAACAGAGTGAAACCTAAACATGAAAACGTTTACTGCAAAGGACTGGTTTAACCTAGAAGATCGAAATTTAGTTAGCCAAGTGGGATTGGTGGGCTGATCATTAAATTGAAGTATCATCAAGATTGGGTGAAAAAATGTTTGCTGAGATTTCCGGAAATTCGTAATTTTTTGAAAGCTTGGCAACCCCTTTCAATGAAAGTGATTCTCGTCAGTCTCTGCTTGGGGCCACTTCAATAGGACACAAACCATAGCGATAGAACTTTGAAGTAGAATATTGTGCCACGTTTAAAAGAGCTAGCACAAACCGTGTTTGATTTAGAGTTCCAACTACATGTATCCATATAGGAGAAAACAGAGTGAAACCTAAACATGAATACGGTTACTGCAAAGGAACGGTTTAACCATGAAGAACGAAATTTAGTGAGCCAAGTGGGATTGGCGGGGTGATCATTAAATGTAAGTATCTTCAAGATTGGGTGAAAAAATGTTTGCTGAGATTTTCGGAAACTCGTAGTTTTTTGGAAGCTTGTCAACCCCTTTCAATGAAAGTGATTCTCGTCAGTCTCTGCTTGGGGCTACATCAATAGGACAAAAAACCATAGCGATAGAACATGGAGCTACATTATTGTGCCAAGTTTCAAAGAGCTAGCACAAACCGTGTTTGATTTAGAGTTCCAACTACATGTATCCATATAGGAGAAAACAGAGTGAAACCTCAACATGAAACTGGTTACTGCAAAGCAACAGTTTAACCTAGAAGAACAAAATTTGGTGAGCCAAGGGTGATTAGTGTACTGATCATTAAATGGAAATATCATCAAGATTAGGTGAAAAAATGTTGGCTGAGACTTCCGGAAACTCTTAGTTATTTGGAAGCTTGGCAATCCCTTTCAATGAAAGTGATTCTCGTCAGTCTCTGCTTGGGGCTACTTCAATAGGACACAAACCATACCGATAGAACTTGGAACTACATAATTGTGCCAAGTTTCAAAGAGCTAGCACAAACCGTGTTTGATTTAGAGTTGAAACTACATGTATCCATATAGGAGAAAACAGAGTGAAACCTAAACATGAAAACGATTACTGCAAAGGAACGGTTTAACCTAGAAGAACAAAATTTAGTGAGCCAAGTGGGATGGGTGGGCTGATCATTAAATGGAAGTATCATCAAGATTGGGTGAAAAAATATTTGCTGAGATTTCAGGAAACTCGTAGTTTTTTGGAAGCTTGGCAACCCCTTTCAATGAAAGTGATTCTCGTCAGTCTCTGCTTTGGGCTACTTCATGGGACAAAAAACCAAAGCAATATAACTTGGAAGTACATTATTGTGCCAAGTTTCAAAGAGCTAGCACAAACCGTGTTTGATTTAGAGTTCCAACTACATGTATCCATATAGGAGAAAACAGAGTGAAACCTAAACATGAAAACGGTTACTGCAAAGGAACGGTTTAACCTAGATGAACAAAATTTAGTGAGCCAAGTGGGATGGGTGGGCTGATCATTAAATGGAAGTATCATCAAGATTGGGTGAAAAAATATTTGCTGAGATTTCAGGAAACTCGTAGTTTTTTGGAAGCTTGGCAACCCCTTTCAATGAAAGTGATTCTCGTCAGTCTCTGCTTGGGGCTACTTCATGGGACAAAAAAACCAAAGCAATATAACTTGGAAGTACATTATTGTGCCAAGTTTCAAAGAGCTAGCACAAACCGTGTTTGATTTAGAGTTCCAACTACATGTATCCATATAGGAGAAAACAGAGTGAAACCTAAACATGAAAACGGTTACTGCAAAGGAACGGTTTAACCATGAAGTACGAAATTTAGTGAGCCAAGTGGGATTGGCGTGGTTATCATTAAATGGAAGTATCATCAAGATTGGGTGAAAAAATGTTTGCTGAGATTTCCGGAAACTCGTAGTTTTTTGGAAGCTTGTCAACCCCTTTCAATGAAAGTGATTCTCGTCAGTCTCTGCTTGGGGCTACAACAATAGGACACAAACCATAGCGATAGAACTTGGAACTACATTATTGTGCCAAGTTTCAAAGAGCTAACACAAACCGTGTTTGATGTAGAGTTCCAACTACATGTATCCATATAAGAGAAAACAGAGTGAAACCTCAACATGAAACCGGGTACTGAAAAGCAACAGTTTAACCTAGAAAAACGAAATTTGGTGAGCCAAGGGGGATTAGTGTAGTGATCATTTAATGGAAATATCATCAAGATTGGGTGAAAAAATGTTGGCTGTGACTTCCGGAAACTCGTAGTTTTTTGGAAGCTTGGCAATCCTTTTCAATAAAGTGATTCTCGTCAGTCTCTGCTTGGGGCTACTTCAATAGGACACAAACCATACCGATAGAACCGGAACTACATAATTGTGCCAAGTTTCAAAGAGCTAGCACAAACCGTGTTTGATTTAGAGTTAAAAACTACATGTTTCCATATAGGAGAAAACAGAGTGAAACCTAAACATGAAAACGGATACTGCAAAGGAACGTTTTAACCAAGAAGAACAAAATTTAGTGAGCCAAGTGGGATGGGTGGGCTGATCATTAAATGGAAGTATCATCAAGATTGGGTGAAAAAAAGGTTTGCTGAGATTTCAGGAAACTCGTAGTTTTATGGAAGCTTGGCAACCGCTTTCAATGAAACTGATTCTCATCAGTCTCTGCATAGGGCTACTTCAATGGGACCAAAAACCAAAGCGATATAACTTGGAAGTACATTATTGTGCCAAGTTTCAAAGAGCTAGCACAAACCGTATTTGATTTAGAGTTCCAACTGCATGTATCCATATAGGAGAAAACAGAGTGAAACCTAAACATGAAAACGTTTACTGCAAAGGAATGGTTTAAACTAGAAGAATGAAATTTAGTTAGCCAAGTGGGATTGGTGGGCTGATCATTAAATGGAAGTATCATCAAGATTGGGTGAAAAAATGTTTGCTGAGATTTCCAGAAACTCGTAGTTCTTTTGGAAGCTTCTCAACCCCTTTCAATGAAAGTGATTCTCGTCAGTCTCTGCTTGGGGCTTCTTCAATAGGACACAAACCATAGCCATAGAACTTGGAAGTACATTATTGTGCCAAGTTTCAAAGAGCTAGCACAAACCGTGTTTGATTTAGAGTTCCAACTACATGTATCCATATAGGAGAAAACAGAGTGAAACCTAAACATGAAAACGTTTACTGCAAAGGAATGGTTTAACGTAGAAGATCAAAATTTAGTTAGCCAAGTGGGATTGGTGGGCTGATCATTAAATGGAAGTATCATCAAGATTGGGTGAAAAAATGTTTGCTGAGATTTCAGGAAACTCGTAGTTTTGTGGAAAATTGGGAACCCCTTTCAATGAAAGTGATACTCGTCAGTCTCTGCTTGGGGCTACTTCAATAGGACAGAAACCATAGCGATAGAACTTGGAACTACATTATTGTGCCAAGTTTCAAAGAGCTAGCAGAAACCGTGTTTGATTTAGAGTTCCAACTACATGTATCCATATAGGAGAAAACAGAGTGAAACGTAAACAGGAAAGCGGTTACTGCAATGGAACGGTTTAACCTACAAGAACGAAATTTAGTGAGCCAAGTGGGAATGGTGTACTTATCATTACCTGCAAGTGTCATCAAAATTGGGTGAAAAAATGTTTGCTGAGATTTCAGGAAACTCGTAGTTTTTTGGAAGCTTGGCAACCCCTTTCAATGAAAGTGATTCTCGTCATTCTCTGCTTTGGGCTACGTCAATAGGACACAAACCATAGCGATAGAACTTGGAACTACATTCTTTTGCCAAGTTTCAAAGAGCTAGCACAAACCGTGTTTGATTTAGAGTTCCAACTACATGTATCCATATAGGAGAAAACAGAGTGAAACCTAAACATGAAAATGGTTACTGCAAAGGAACAGTTTTACCTAGAAGAACGAAATTTGGTGAGCCAACTTTGATTAGTGTACTTATCATTAAATGGAAGTATCATCAAGATTGGTTGAAAAAATGTTGGCTGAGATTTCCGGAAACTCGTATTTTTTGGAAGATTGGCAACCCCTTTCAATGAAAGTGATTCTCGTGAGTCTTTGCTTGAGGCTACTTCAATAGGACACAAACCAAAGCGATAGAACTTGGAATTACATTAGTGTGCCAAGTTTCAAAGAGCTAGCACAAACCGTGTTTGATTTACAGTTCCAAAAACATGTATCCATATAGGAGAAAACAGAGTGAAACCTAAACATGAAAACGGTTACTGCGAAGAACGGTTTAACCTAGCAGAACCAAATTTGGTAAGCCAAGTGGGATTGGTATACTGATCATTACCTGCAAGTATCATCAAAATTGGGTGAAAAAAGGTTTGCAGAGATTTCAGGAAACTTGTAGTTTTTTAGAAGCTTGGCAACCCCTTTCAATGAAAGTGATTCTCGTCATTCTCTGCTTGGGGCTACTTCAATAGGACACAACCATAGTGATAGAACAGGGAACTACATTATTTTGCCAAGTTTCAAAGAGCTAGCACGAACCGTGTTTGATTTAGAGTATCAACTACATGTATCCATATAGGAGAAAACAGAGTGAAACCTAAACATGAAAACGGTTACTGCAAAGGAATGGTTTAACCTAGAAGAACGAAATTTAGTTAGCCAAGTGGGATTGGTGGGCTGATCATTAAATGGAAGTATCATCAAGACTGGGTGAAAAAATGTTTGCTGAGATTTCCGGAAATTCGTAATTTTTTGGAAGCTTGGCAACCCCTTTCAATGAAAGTGATTCTCTTCAGTCTCTGCTTGGGGCCACTTCAATAGGACACAAACCATAGCAATAGAACTAGGAAGTACATTATTGTGCCAAGTTTCAAAGAGCTAGCACAAACCCTGTTTGATTTAGAGTTCCAACTACATGTATCCATTTAGGAGAAAACAGAGTGAAACCTAAACATGAAAACGGTTACTGCAAAGGAACGGTTTAACCATGAAGAACGAAATTTAGTGAGCCAAGTGGGATTGGCGTGGTGATCATTAAATGGAAGTATCATCAAGATTGGGTGAAAAAATGTTTGCTGAGATTTCCGGAAACTCGTAGATTTTGGATGCTTGGCAACCCCTTTCAATGAAAGTGATTCTCGTCAGTCTCTGCTTGGGGCTACTTCAATAGCACACAAACCAAAGAGATAGAACTTGGAACTACATTATTGTGATAAGCTTCTAAGAGCTAGCACAAACCGTGTTTGATTTAGAGTTCCAACTACATGTATCCATATAGGAGAAAACAGAGTGAAACCTAAACATGAAAACGGTTACTGCAAAGGAACGGTTTAACCTAGAAGAACGAAATTTGGTGAGCCAAGTGGGATTCGTGTACTGATCACTACCTGCAAGTATCATCAAGATTGGGTGAAAAAATGTTTGCTGAGATTTCCGGAAACTGCTAGATTTTGTAAGCTTGGCAACCCCTTTCAATGAAAGTGATTCTCGTCAGGCTCTGCTTGGGACTACTTCAATACTACACAAATCATAGCGATAGAACTTGGAACTACATTATTGTGCCAAGTTTCAAAGAGCTAGCACAAACCGTGTTTGATTTAGAGTTCCAACTACATGTATCCATATAGGAGAAAACAGAGTGAAACCTAAACATGAAAACGGTTACTGCAAAGGAACAGTTTAACCTAGAAGAATGTAATTTGGTGAGCCAAGTGGGATTCATGTACTGATCATTACCTGCAAGTATCATCAAGATTGGGTGAAAAAATGTTTGCAGAGATTTCCGGAAACTCGTAGTTTTTTGGAAGCTTGGCTACCCCTTTCAATGAAAGTGATTCTCGTTAGTCTCTGCTTGTGGCTACTTCAATAGTACACAAACCATAGCGATAGAACGAGGAACTACATCATTGTGCCAAGTTTCAAAGAGCTAGCACAAACCGTGTTTGATTTAGAGTTCCAACTGCATGTATCCATATAGGAGAAAACAGAGTGAAACCTAAACAAGAAAACGGTTCCTGCAACGGAACGGTTTAACCTAGCAGAACGAAATTTGGTGAGCCAAGTGGGATTGGTCGGCTGATCATTAAATGGAAGTATCATCAAGATTGGGTGAAAAAATGTTTGCTGAGATTTCCGGAAACTCGTAGTTTTTTGGAAGCTTGGCAACCTCTTTCAATGAAAGTGATTCCCGTCAGTCTTTGCTTGGGGCTACTTCAATACGATACAAACCATAGCGATAGAACGTGGAACTACATTATTGTGCCAAGTTTCAAAGAGCTAGCACAAACCGTGTTTGATTTAGAGTTCCAACTACATGTATCCATATAGGAGAAAACAGAGTGAAACCTCAACATGAAACCGATTACTGCAAAGCAACAGTTTAACCTAGAAGAACGAAATTTGGTGAGCCAAGGGGGATTAGTGTACTGATCATTAAATGGAAATATCATCAAGATTGGGTGAAAAAATGTTGGCTGAGACTTCCGGAAACTCGTAGTTTTTGGAAGCTTGGCAATCCCTTTCAATGAATGTGATTCTCGTCAGTCTCTGCTTGGGGCTACTTCAATAGGACATAAACCATACCGATAGAACCGGAACTACATAATTTTGCCAAGTTTCAAAGAGCTAGCACAAATCGTGTTTGATTTAGAGTTCCAACTACATGTTTCCATATAGGAGAAAACAGAGTGAAACCTAAACATGAAAACGGATACTGCAAAGGAACGGTTTAACCTAGAAGAACAAAATTTAGTGAGCCAAGTGGGATGGGTGTGCTGATCATTCAATGGAAGTATCATCAAGATTGGGTGAAAAAATGTTTGCTGAGATTTCAGGAAACTCGTAGTTTTTTGGAAGCTTGGCAACCGATTTCAATGAAAGTGATTCTCGTCAGTCTCTGCATAGAGCTACTTCAATGGGACAAAAAACCAAAGCAATATAACTTGGAAGTACATTATTGTGGCAAGTTTCAAAGAGCTAGCACAAACCGTATTTGATTTAGAGTTCCAACTACATGTATCCATATAGGAGAAAACAGAGTGAAACCTAAACATGAAAACGTTTACTGCAAAGGACTGGTTTAACCTAGAAGATCGAAATTTAGTTAGCCAAGTGGGATTGGTGGGCTGATCATTAAATGGAAGTATCATCAAGATTGGGTGAAAAAATGTTTGCTGAGATTTCCAGAAACTCGTAGTTCTTTTGGAAGCTTGTCAACCCCTTTCAATGAAAGTGATTCTCGTCAGTCTCTGCTTGGGGCTACTTCAATAGGACACAAACCATAGTGATAGAACTTGGAACTACATTATTGTGTCAAGTTTCAAAGAGCTAGCAAAAACCTTGATTGATTTAGAGTTCCAACTACATGTATCCATATAGGAGAAAACAGAGTGAAACCTAAACATGAAAACGGTTACTGCAAAGGAACGGTTTAACCTAGAAGAACGAAATTTAGTGAGCCAAGTGAGATTGGTGGGGTGATCATTAAATGGAAGTATCATCAAGATTGGGTGAAAAAATATTTCCTGACATTTCCGGAAACTCGTAGTTTTTTGGAAGCTTGGCAACCCCTTTCAATGAAATTGATTCTCGTCAGTCTCTGCTTGGGGCTACTTCAATAGGACACAAACCATACCGATAGAACTTGGAAGTACATTATTGTGGCAAGTTTCAAAGAGCTAGCAGAAACCGTGTTTGATTTAGAGTTCCAACTACATGTATCCATATAGGAGAAAACAGAGTGAAACCTAAACATTAAAACGGATACTGGAAAGGAACGGTTTAACCTAGAAGTACGAAATTTGGTGAGCCAAGGGGGATTAGTGTACTGATCATTAAATGGAAATATCATCAAGATTGGGTGAAAAAATGTTGGCTGAGACTTCCGGAAACTCGTAGTTTTTTGGAAGCTTGGCAATCCCTTTCAATGAAAGTGATTCTCGTCAGTCTCTGGTTTGGGCTACTTCAATAGGACACAAACCATAGCGATAGAACCTGGAACTACATTATTGTGCCAAGTTTCAAAGAGCTAGCATAAACCGTGTTTGATTTAGAGTTCCAACTACATGTATCCATATAGGAGAAAACAGAGTGAAACCTAAACATGAAAACGTTTACTGCAAAGGACTGGTTTAACCTAGAAGATCGAAATTTAGTTAGCCAAGTGGGATTGGTGGGCTGATCATTAAATGGTAGTATCATCAAGATTGGGTGAAAAAATGTTTGCTGAGATTTCCAGAAACTCGTAGTTCTTTTGGAAGCTTGTCAACCCCTTTCAATGAAAGTGATTCTCGTCAGTCTCTGCTTGGGGCTACTTCAAGAGGACACAAACCATAGTGATAGAACTTGGAACTACATTATTGTGTCAAGTTTCAAAGAGCTAGCAAAAACCTTGTTTGATTTAGAGTTCCAACTACATGTATCCATATAGGAGAAAACAGAGTGAAACCTAAACATGAAAACGATTACTGCAAATGAACGGTTTAACCTAGAAGAACAAAATTTAGTGAGCCAAGTGGGATGGGTGGGCTGATCATTAAATGGAAGTATCATCAAGATTGGGTGAAAAAATATTTGCTGAGATTTCAGGAAACTCGTAGTTTTTTGGAAGCTTGGCAACCCCTTTCAATGAAAGTGATTGTCGTCAGTCTCTGCTTGGGGCTACTTCATGGGACAAAAAACCAAAGCGATATAACTTGGAAGTACATTATTGTGCCAAGTTTCAAAGAGCTAGCACAAACCGTGTTTGATTTAGAGTTCCAACTACATGTATCCATATAGGAGAAAACAGAGTGAAACCTAAACATGAAAACGGTTACTGCAAAGGAACGGTTTAACCTAGAAGAACGAAATTTGGTGAGCCAAGTGGGATTCGTGTACTGATCACTACCTGCAAGTATCATCAAGATAGGGTGAAAAAATGTTTGCTGAGATTTCCGGAAACTGCTAGATTTTGTAAGCTTGGCAACCCCTTTCAATGAAAGTGATTCTCGTCAGGCTCTGCTTGGGACTACTTCAATACTACACAAATCATAGCGATAGAACTTGGAACTACATTATTGTGCCAAGTTTCAAAGAGCTAGCACTAACCGTGTTTGATTTAGAGTTCCAACTACATGTATCCATATAGGAGAAAACAGAGTGAAACCTAAACATGAAAACGGTTACTGCAAAGGAACAGTTTAACCTAGAAGAATGTAATTTGGTGAGCCAAGTGGGATTCATGTACTGATCATTACCTGCAAGTATCATCAAGATTGGGTGAAAAAATGTTTGCAGAGATTTCCGGAAACTCGTAGTTTTTTGGAAGCTTGGCTACCCCTTTCAATGAAAGTGATTCTCGTTAGTCTCTGCTTGTGGCTACTTCAATAGTACACAAACCATAGCGATAGAACGAGGAACTACATCATTGTGCCAAGTTTCAAAGAGCTAGCACAAACCGTGTTTGATTTAGAGTTCCAACTGCATGTATCCATATAGGAGAAAACAGAGTGAAACCTAAACAAGAAAACGGTTCCTGCAACGGAACGGTTTAACCTAGAAGAACGAAATTTGGTGAGCCAAGTGGGATTGGTCGGCTGATCATTAAATGGAAGTATCATCAAGATTGGGTGAAAAAATGTTTGCTGAGATTTCCGGAAACTCGTAGTTTTTTGGAAGCTTGGCAACCTCTTTCAATGAAAGTGATTCTCGTCAGTCTTTGCTTGGGGCTACTTCAATACGATACAAACCATAGCGATAGAACGTGGAACTACATTATTGTGCCAAGTTTCAAAGAGCTAGCACAAACCGTGTTTGATTTAGAGTTCCAACTACATGTATCCATATAGGAGAAAACAGAGTGAAACCTCAACATGAAACCGATTACTGCAAAGCAACAGTTTAACCTAGAAGAACGAAATTTGGTGAGCCAAGGGGGATTAGTGTACTGATCATTAAATGGAAATATCATCAAGATTGGGTGAAAAAATGTTGGCTGAGACTTCCGGAAACTCGTAGTTTTTTGGAAGCTTGACAATCCCTTTCAATGAATGTGATTCTCGTCAGTCTCTGCTTGGGGCTACTTCAATAGGACATAAACCATACCGATAGAACCGGAACTACATAATTTTGCCAAGTTTCAAAGAGCTAGCACAAATCGTGTTTGATTTAGAGTTCCAACTACATGTTTCCATATAGGAGAAAACAGAGTGAAACCTAAACATGAAAACGGATACTGCAAAGGAACGGTTTAACCTAGAAGAACAAAATTTAGTGAGCCAAGTGGGATGGGTGTGCTGATCATTCAATGGAAGTATCATCAAGATTGGGTGAAAAAATGTTTGCTGAGATTTCAGGAAACTCGTAGTTTTTTGGAAGCTTGGCAACCGATTTCAATGAAAGTGATTCTCGTCAGTCTCTGCATAGAGCTACTTCAATGGGACAAAAAACCAAAGCGATATAACTTGGAAGTACATTATTGTGGCAAGTTTCAAAGAGCTAGCACAAACCGTATTTGATTTAGAGTTCCAACTACATATATCCATATAGGAGAAAACAGAGTGAAACCTAAACATGAAAACGTTTACTGCAAAGGACTGGTTTAACCTAGAAGATCGAAATTTAGTTAGCCAAGTGGGATTGGTGGCTGATCATTAAATGGAAGTATCATCAAGATTGGGTGAAAAAATGTTTGCTGAGATTTCCAGAAACTCGTAGTTCTTTTGGAAGCTTGTCAACCCCTTTCAATGAAAGTGATTCTCATCAGTCTCTGCTTGGGGCTACTTCAATAGGACACAAACCATACCGATAGAACTTGGAACTACATTATTGTGTCAAGTTTCAAAGAGCTAGCAAAAACCTTGATTGATTTAGAGTTCCAACTACATGTATCCATATAGGAGAAAACAGAGTGAAACCTAAACATGAAAACGGTTACTGCAAAGGAACGGTTTAACCTAGAAGAACGAAATTTAGTGAGCCAAGTGAGATTGGTGGGGTGATCATTAAATGGAAGTATCATCAAGATTGGGTGAAAAAATATTTCCTGACATTTCCGGAAACTCGTAGTTTTTTGAAGCTTGGCAACCCCTTTCAATGAAATTGATTCTCGTCAGTCTCTGCTTGGGGCTACTTCAATAGGACACAAAACCATACCGATAGAACTTGGAAGTACATTATTGTGGCAAGTTTCAAAGAGCTAGCAGAAAACCGTGTTTGATTTAGAGTTCCAACTACATGTATCCATATAGGAGAAAACAGAGTGAAACCTAAACATTAAAACGGATACTGGAAAGGAACGGTTTAACCTAGAAGTACGAAATTGGTGAGCCAAGGGGGATTAGTGTACTGATCATTAAATGGAAATATCATCAAGATTGGGTGAAAAAATGTTGGCTGAGACTTCCGGAAACTCGTAGTTTTTTGGAAGCTTGGCAATCCCTTTCAATGAAAGTGATTCTCGTCAGTCTCTGGTTTGGGCTACTTCAATAGGACACAAACCATAGCGATAGAACCTGGAACTACATTATTGTGCCAAGTTTCAAAGAGCTAGCATAAACCGTGTTTGATTTAGAGTTCCAACTACATGTATCCATATAGGAGAAAACAGAGTGAAACCTAAACATGAAAACGTTTACTGCAAAGGACTGGTTTAACCTAGAAGATCGAAATTTAGTTAGCCAAGTGGGATTGGTGGGCTGATCATTAAATGGTTGTATCATCAAGATTGGGTGAAAAAATGTTTGCTGAGATTTCCAGAAACTCGTAGTTCTTTTGGAAGCTTGTCAACCCCTTTCAATGAAAGTGATTCTCGTCAGTCTCTGCTTGGGGCTACTTCAAGAGGACACAAACCATAGTGATAGAACTTGGAACTACATTATTGTGTCAAGTTTCAAAGAGCTAGCAAAACCTTGTTTGATTTAGAGTTCCAACTACCATGTATCCATATAGGAGAAAACAGAGTGAAACCTAAACATGAAAACGATTACTGCAAATGAACGGTTTAAACCTAGAAGAACAAAATTTAGTGAGCCAAGTGGGATGGGTGGGCTGATCATTAATGGAAGTATCATCAAGATTGGGTGAAAAAATATTTGCTGAGATTTCAGGAAACTCGTAGTTTTTTGGAAGCTTGGCAACCCCTTTCAATGAAAGTGATTGTCGTCAGTCTCTGCTTGGGGCTACTTCATGGGACAAAAAACCAAAGCGATATAACTTGGAAGTACATTATTGTGCCAAGTTTCAAAGAGCTAGCACAAAACGTGTTTGATTTAGAGTTCCAACTACATGTATCCATATAGGAGAAAACAGAGTGAAACCTAAACATGAAAACGGTTACTGCAAAGGAACGGTTTAACCTAGAAGAACAAAATTTAGTGAGCCAAGTGGGATTGGCGGGGTGATCATTAAATGTAATATCATCAAGATTGGGTGAAAAAATGTTTGCTGAGATTTCCGGAAACTCGTAGTTTTTTGGAAGCTTGTCAACCCCTTTCAATGAAAGTGATTCTCGTCAGTCTCTGCTTGGGGCTACCTCAATATGACACAAACCATAGCGATAGAACTTGGAACTACATTATTGTGTCACGTTTCAAAGAGCTAGCAAAAACCTTGTTTGATTTAGAGTTCCAAATACATGTATCCATATAGGAGAAAACAGAGTGAAACCTAAACATGAAAACGGTTACTGCAGAGGAACGGTTTAATCTAGAAGAACGAAATTTAGTGAGCCAAGTGAGATTGGTGGGGTGATCATTAAATGGAAGTATCATCAAGATAGGGTGAAAAAATATTTGCTGATATTTCCAGGAAACTCATACTTTTTTGAAAGCTTGGCAACCCCTTTCAATGAAAGTGATTGTCGTCAGTATCTGCTTGGGGCTACTTCAATAGGACACAAACCATAGCGATAGAACTTGGAACTACATTATTGTGCCAAGTTTCAAAGAGCTAGCACAAACCGTGTTTGATTTAGAGTTCCAACTACATGTATACATATAGGAGAAAACAGAGTGAAACCTAAACATGAAAACGGTTACTGCAAAGGAATGGTTTAACCTAGAAGAACGAAATTCAGTGAGCCAAGTGGGATTGGTGGGGTGATCATTAAATGGATGTATCATCAAGATTGGGTGAAAAAATATTTCCTGAGATTTCCGGAAACTCGTAGTTTTTTGGAAGCTTGGCAACCCCTTTCAATGAAAGTGATTCTCGTCAGTCTCTGCTTGGGGCTACTTCAATTGGATACAAACCATACCGATAGAACTTGGAAGTACATTATTTTGCCAAGTTTCAAAGAGCTAGCACAAACCGTGTTTGATTTAGTGTTCCAACTACATGTATCCGTATAGGAGAAAACAGAGTGAAACCTAAACATGAAAACGGTTACTGCAAAGGAACGGTTTAACCTAGAAGAACGAAATTTGGTGAGTCAAGCGGGATTGGTGGGCTGATCATTAAATGGAAGTATCATCAAGATTGTGTGAAAAAATGTTTGCTGAGACTTCCGGAAATCCGTAATTTTTTGGAAGCTTGTCAACCCTTTCAATGAAAGTGATTCTCGTCAGACTCTGCTTGGGGCTACATCAATAGGACAAAAATCCATAGCGATAGATCATGGAGCTACATTATTGTGCAAAGTTTCAAAGAGCTAGCACAAACCGTGTTTGATTTAGAGTTCCAACTACATGTATCCATATAGGAGAAAACAGAGTGAAACCTAAACATGAAAACGTTTACTGCAAAGGAAGGGTTTAACCTAGAAGATCGAAATTTAGTTAGCCAAGTGGGATTGGTGGGCTGATCATTAAATGGAAGTATCATCAAGATTGGGTGAAAAAATGTTTGCTGAGATTTCCAGAAACTCGTAGTTCTTTTGGAAGCTTGGCAACCACTTTCAATGAAAGTGATTCTCGTCAGTCTCTGCTTGGGGCTTCTTCAATAGGACACAAACCATAGCGATAGAACTTGGAACTACATTATTGTGCCAAGTTTCAAAGAGCTAGCACAAACCGTGTTTATTTTAGAGTTCCAACTACATGTATCCATATAGGAGAAAACAGAGTGAAACCTAAACATGAAAACGGTTACTGCAAAGGAACGGTTTAAACTAGAAGAACAAAATTTAGTGAGCCAAGTGAGATTGGTGGGGTGATCATTAAATGGAAGTATCATCACGATTGGGTGAAAAAATATTTGCTGATATTTCCGGAAACTCGTAGTTTTTTCAAGCTTGGCAACCCCTTTCAATGAAAGTGATTGTCGTCAGTCTCTGCTTGGGGCTACTTCAATAGGACACAAACCATAGCGATAGAACTTCGAACTACATTATTGTGCCAAGTTTCAAAGAGCTAGCACAAACCTTGTTTCATTTGGAGTTGAAATGATATGTATCCATTTAGGAGAAAACAGAGTGAAACCTAAACATGAAAACGGTTACTGCAAAGGAACAGTTTAACCTGGAAGAATGAAATTTGGTGAGCCAAGTGGGATTGGTGTACTGATCATTAAATGGAAGTATCATCAAGATTGGGTGAAAAAATATTTGCTGAGATTTCCGTAAACTCGTAGTTTTTTGGAAGCTTGGCAACCCCTTTCATTAAAAGTGATTCTCGTCAGTCTCTGCTTGGGGCTACTTCAATAGGACACAAACCATAGCGATAGAACTTGGAACTACATTATTGTGCCAAGTTTCAAAGAGCTAGCACAAACCGTGTTTGATTTAGAGTTCCAAAAACATGTATCCGTATAGGAGAAAACAGAGTGAAACCTAAACATGAAAACGGTTACTGCGAAGAACGGTTTAATCTAGAAGAACGAAATTTGGTGAGCCAAGTGGGATTGGTGTACTGATCATTACCTGCAAGTATCATAAAAATTGGGTGAAAAAAGGTTTGCCAAGATTTCAGGAAACTCGTAGTTTTTTGGAAGCTTGGCAACCACTTTCAATGAAAGTGATTCTCGTCATTCTCTGCTTGGGGCTACTTCAATAGGACACAACCATAGCGAAAGAACTGGGAACTACATTAGTGTGCCAAGTTTCAAAGAGGTAGCACAAACTGTGTTTGATTTAGAGTTCCAAATACATGTATCCATATAGGAGAAAACAGAGTGAAACCTAAACATGAAAACGGTTACTGCAAAGGAACGGATTAACATGGAAGAACGAAATTTGATGAGATAAGTGGGATTGCTGTACTGATCTTTACCTGCAAGTATCATCAAAATTGGGTGAAAAAAGGTTTGCCGAGATTTCAGGAAACTCGTAGTTTTTTTGAAGCTTGGCAACCCCTTTCAATGAAAGTGATTCTCGTCAGTCCTTGCTTGGGGTACTTCAATAGGACAGAAACCATAGCGATAGAACTTGGAACTACATTATTTTGCCAAGTTTCAAAGAGCTTGCACGAACCGTGTTTGATTTAGAGTTCCAACTACATGTATACATATAGGAGAAAACAGAGTGAAACCTAAACATGAAAACGGTTGCTGCAAAGGAACGGTTTAACCTAGAAGAACGAAATTTAGTGAGCCAAGTGGGATTGGTGGGTTGATCATTAAATGGAAGTATCATCAAGATTGGGTGAAAAAATATTTGCTGAGATTTCCGGAAACTCGTAATTGTTTGGAAGCTTGGCAAACCCTTTCATTGAACTTGATTCTTGTCAGTCTCTTCTTGGGGCTACTTCAATAGGACACAAACCATAGCGATATATCTTGGAACTACATTATTGTGCCAAGTTTCAAAGATCTAGCACAAACCGTGTTTGATTTAGAGTTCCAACTACATGTATCCATATAGGAGAAAACAGAGTGAAACCTAAACATGAAAATGGTTACTGCAAAGGAACGGTTTAACCTAGAAGAACGAAATTTGGTTTGCCAAGTGGGATTGCTATACTGATCATTAAATGGAAGTATCATCAAGATTGGGTGTAAAAATGTTTGCTGAGATTTCCGGAAACACATAGTTTTTTGGAAGCTTGGCAAACCCTTTCATTGAAAATGATTCTCGTCAGTCTCTGCTTGGGTCTACGTCAATAGGACAGAAACATAGCGATAGAACTTGGAATTACATTATTGTGCAAAGTTTCAAAGAGCTAGCAAAAACCGTGTTTGATTAGAGTTCCAACTACATTTATCCATATAGGAGAAAACAGAGTGAAACCTTAACATGAAAACGGTTGCTGCAAAGGAACGGTTTAACCTAAAAGAACGAAATTTGGTGAGCCGAGTGGGATTGGTGTACTGATTATTAAATTAACGTATCATCAAGATATGGTAAAAAAAAGTTTGCTGAGATTTCCGGAAACTCGTAGGTTTTTGGAAGCTTGGCAACCCCTTTCAATGAAAGTGATTCTCGTCAGTCTCTGCTTGGGGCTACTTCAATAGGACACAAACCATAGCGATAGAACTTGGAACTACATTATTATGCCAAGTTTCAAAGAGCTAGCACCAACCGTGTTTGATTTAGAGTTCCAACTACATGTATCCATATAGGAGAAAACAGAGTGAAACCTAAACATGAAAACGGTTACTGCAAAGGAACGGTTTAACCTAGAAGAACGAAATTTTTTGAGCTAAGTGGGATTGCTGTTCTGATCATTAAGTGGAAGTATCATCAATATTGGGTGGAAAAATGTTTGCTGAGATTTCCGGAAACTCGTAGTTTTTTGGAATCTTAGCAACCCTTTTCAATGAAAGTGATTCTCGTCAGTCTCTGCTTGGGGTTACTTCAATAGGACACAAACCATAGCGATAGAACTTGGAACTACATTATTATGCCAAGTTTCAAAGAGCTAGCACAGACCGTCTTTGATTTAGAGTTCCAACTACAAGTATCCATATAGGAGAATACAGAGTGAAACCTAAACATGAAAACGGTTACTGCAAAGAAATGGTTTAACCTGAAGAACGAAATTTGGTGAGCTAAGTGGGATTGCTGTTCTGATCATTAAGTGGAAGTATCATCAAGATTGCGTGAAAAAATGTTTGCTGAGATTTCCGGAAACTCATAGTTTTTTGGAAGCATGGCAACCCCTTTCATTGAAAGTGATTCTCCTCAGTCTCTGCTTGGGGCTACTTCAATAGGACACAAACCACAGCGATAGAACTTGGAAGTACATTATTGTGCCAAGTTTCAAAGAGCTGGCACAAACCGTGTTTGATTTAGAGTTCCAACTACATGTATCCATATAGGAGAAAACAGAGTGAAACGTAAACATGAAAATGGCTACTGCAAAGGAAAGGTTTAACCTAGAAGAATGAAATTTGGTGAGCCAAGTTGGATTCGTGTACTAATCACTACCTGCAAGTATCATCAAGATTGGGTGAAAAAATGTTTGCTGAGATTTCAGGAAACTCGTAGTTTTTTGGAAGCTTGGCAACCCCTTTCAATGAAAGTGATTCTCGTCAGTCTCTGCTTGGGGCTACTTCAATAGGACACAAACCATAGCGATAGAACTTGGAAGTACATTATTGTGCTATGTTTCAAAGAGGTACCACAAACCGTGTTTGATTTAGAGTTCCAACTACATGTATCCATATAGGAGAAAACAGAGTGAAACCTAAACATGAAAACGGTTACTGCAAAGGATCGGTTTAACCTAGAAGAACGAAATTTGGTGAGCCAAGTGGGATTGTTGTACTGATCATTAAATGGAAGTATCATCAAGATTGGGTGAAAAAATGTTTGCTGAGATTTCAGGAAACTCGTAATTTTTTGGAAGGTTGGCAACCCCTTTCAATGAAAGTGATTCTCGTCAGTCTCTTTTTGGGCCCACTTCAATAGGACACAACCCATAGCGATAGAACTTGGAAGTACATTATTGTGCCACGTTTAAAAGAGCTAGCAAAAACAGTGTTTGATTTAGAGTTCCAAATACATGTATCCATATAGGAGAAAACAGAGTGAAACCTAAACATGAAAACGGTTACTGCAAAGAACGGTTTAAACTAGAAGAACGAAATTTGGTGAGCCAAGTGGGATTGGTGTATTTATCATTACCTGCAAGTGTCATCAAATGTGTGAAAAAATGTTTGCTGAGATTTCAGGAAACTCGTAGTTTTTTGGAAGCTTCGCAACCCCTTTCAATGAAAGTGATTCTCGTCAGTCTCTGCTTGGGGCTACTTCAATAGGACACAAACCATAGTGATAGAACTTGGAACTACATTATTGTGCCAATTTCAAAGAGCTAGCACAAACCGTGTTTGATTTAGAGTTCCAACTACATGTATCCATATAGGAGATAACAGAGTGAAACCTAAACATGAAAACGGTTACTGCAAAGGAATGGTTTAACCAAGGAGAACGAAATTTAGTGAGCCAAGTGGGTTTGGTGGGCTGATCATTAAATTGAAGTATCATCAAGATTGGCTGAAAAAATGTTTGCTGAGATTTCCAGAAACTCGTAGTTCTTTTGGAAGCTTGGCAACCCCTTTCATTGAATGTGATTCTCGTCAGTCTCTGCTTGGGGCAACTTCAATAGGACACAAACCATAGCGATAGAACTTGGAAGTACATTATTGTGCCAAGTTTCAAAGAGCTACCACGAACCATGTTTTATTCAGAGTTCCAACTACATGTATCCATGTAGGAGAAAACAGAGTGAAACCTAAACATGAAAACGGTTACTGCAAAGAACGGTTTAAACTAGAAGAACGAAATTTAGTGAGCCAAGTGGGATTGGTGGGCTGATCATTAAATGGAAGTATCATCAAGATTGGGTTATAAAATGATTGCTGAGATTTCAGGAAACTCGTAGTTTTTTGGAAGCTTGGCAACCCCTTTCAATGAAAGTCATTCTACACAGTCTCTGCTTGGAGCTACATCAATCGGACACAAAACATAGCGATAGAACTTGGAACTACATTATTGTGCCAAGTTTCAAAGATTGCAGAAACCATGTTTGATTTAGAGTTCCAAATACATGTATCCATATAGGAGAAAACAGAATGAAACCTAAACATGAAAACGGTTACTGCAAAGAACGGTTTAAACTAGAAGAACGAAATTTGGTGAGCCAAGTGGGATTGGTGTACTTATCATTACCTGAAAGTGTCATCAAATGTGTGAAAAAATGTTTGCTGAGATTTCAGGAAACACGTAGTTTTTTGGAAGCTTGGCAACCCCTTTCAATGAAAGTGATTCTCGTCATTCTCTGCTTGGGGCTACTTCAATAGGACACAAAAAAGAGCGATAGAATTTGGAAGTACATTATTGTGCCAAGTTTCAAAGAGCTAGCACAAACCATGTTTGATTTAGAGTTGAAACTATATGTATCCATATAAGAGAAAACAGAGTGAAACCTAAACATGAAAACGGTTACTGCAAAGGAACGGTTTAACCTAGAAGAACGAAAATTGGTAAGCCAAGTGGGATTGGTGGGATGATCATTAAATGGAAGTATCATCAAGATTGGGTGAAAAAATGTTGCTGAGATTTCAGGAAACTCGTAGTTTTTTCGAAGCTTAGCAACCCCTTTCAATGAAAGTGATTCTCGTCAGTCTCTGCTTGGGGCTACTTCAATACGACACAAACCATAGCGATAGAACTTGGAACTACATTATTGTGCCCGTTTCAAAGAGCTAGCACAAACCGTGTTTGATTTAGAATTCCAACTTCATGTATCCATATAAGAGAAAACAGAGTGAAACCTAAACATGAAAAATATTACTGGAAAGGGACGGTTTAATCTAGAAGAATGAAATTTGTTGAGCCATGTGGGATTGCTGTACTGAACATTACCTGCAAGTATCATCAATATTGGGTGAAAAAATGTTTCCTGAGATTTCAGGAAACTCGTAGTTTTTTGGAAGCTTGGCAATCCCTTTCAATGAAAGTGATTCTCGTCAGTCTCTGCTTGGGGCTACTTCAATAGGACACAAACCATAGCGATAGAACTTGGAACTACATTATTGTGCCAAGTTTCAAAGAGCTAGCACAAACCGTGTTTGATTTAGAGTTCCAACTACATGTATCCATATAGGAGAAAACAGAGTGAAACCTCAACATGAAAACGGTTACTGCAAAGCAACAATTTAACCTAGAAGAACGAAATTTGGTGAGCCAAGTGGGATGGGTGAGCTGATCATTAAATGGAAGTATCATCAAGATTGGGTGAAAAAATGTTTGCTGAGATTTCAGGAAACTCGTAGTTTTTTGGAAGCTTGGCAACCCCTTTCAATGAAAGTGATACTCGTCAGTCTCTGCTTGGGGCTACTTCAATAGGACACAAACCATAGCGATAGAACTTGGAACTACATTATTGTGCCACGTTTCAAAGAGCTAGCACAAACCGTGTTTGATTTAGAGTTCCAACTACATGTATCCATATTGGAGAAAACAGAGTGAAACCTAAACATGAAAACGGTAACTGCAAAGGAATGGTTTAACCTCGAAGAACGAAATTTAGTGAGCCAAGGGGGAGATTAGTGTACTGATCATTAAATGGAAGTATCCTCAAGATTGGGTGAAAAAATGTTGGCTGAGATTTCAGGAAACTCGTAGTTTTTTGGAAGCTTGGCAACCCCTTTCAATGAAAGTGATTCTCGTCAGTCTCTGCTTGGGGCTACCTCAATAGGACACAAACCATAGCGATAGAACTTGGAACTACATTATTGTGCCAAGTTTCAAAGAGCTAGCACAAACCATGTTTGATTTAGTGTTCCAACTACATGTATCCATATAGGAGAAAACACAGTGAAACCTAAACATGAAAACGGTTACTGCAAAGGAATGGTTTAAGCTAGAAGAACGAAATTGGTGAGCCGAGTGGGATTGGTGTACTGATCATTAAATGGAAGTATCATTAAGATTGGGTGAAAAAAAGTTTGCTGAGATTTCCGGAAACTCGTAGTTTTTTGGAAGCTTGCCAAACCCTTTCATTGAAAGTGATTCTTGTCTGTCTCCTCTTGGGGCTACTTCATTAGGACGAAAACCATAGTGATAGAACTTGGAACTACGTCATTGTGCCAAGTTTCAAAGTGGTAGCACAAACCGTGTTTCATTTAGAGTTCCAACTACATGTATCCATATAGGAGAAAACACAGTGAAACCTAAATATGAAAACAGTTACTACAAAGGAACGGTTTAAGCTAGAAGAACGAAATATGGTGAGCCAAGTGGGATGGGTGTACTGATCATTACCTACAAGTATCATCAAGATTGGGTCAAAAAATGTTTGCTCAGATTTCCGGAAAGTCGAAGTTTTTTGGAAGCATGGCAACCCCTTTCAATGAAAGTGATTCTCGTCAGTCTCTGCTTGGGGCTACTTCAATAGGACACAAACCATGGCGATAGAACTTGGAACGACATTATTCTGCCAAGTTTCAAATAGCTAACACAAACCGTGTTTGATTTAGAATTCCAACTACATGTATCCATATAGGAGAAAACAGAGTGAAACCTAAACATGAAAACGGTTACTGCAAAGGAACGGTTTAACCTAGAAGAACGAAATTGGTGAGCCGAGTGGGATTGGTGTACTGATCATTAAATGGAAGTATCATCAAGATTGGGTGAAAAAATGTTTGCTGTGATTTCCGGAAACTCGTAGTTTTTTGGAAGCTTGGCAACCCCTTTCATTGAAAGTGATTCTCGTCAGTCTCTTCTTGGGGCTACTTCAATAGGACACAAACCATAGTGATATATCTTGGAACTACATTATTGTGCCAAGTTTGAAAGAGATAGCACAAACCGTGTTTGATTTAGAGTTCCAAATACATGTATCCGTATAGGAGAAAAGAGAGTGAAACCTAAACATGAAAAATTTTACTGCAAAGGAACGGTTTAACCTAGAAGACGTAAATTAGGTGAGCGAAGTGGGATTCGTGTACTGATAACTACCTGCAAGTACCATGAAGATTGGGTGAAAATATATTTGCTGAGATTTCCGGAAACTCGTAGTTTTTTGGAAGCTTGCCAAACCATTTCATTGAAAGTGATTCTTGTCTGTCTCCTCTTGGGGCTACTTCATTAGGACAAAAACCATAGTGATAGAACTTGGAACTACATCATTGTGCCAAGTTTCAAAGTGGTAGCACAAACCGTGTTTGATTTAGAGTTCCAACTACTTGTATCCATATAGGTGAAAACAGAGTGAAACCTAAACTTGAAAACGGTTACTGCAAAGTAACGGTTTAACCAAGAAGAACGAAATATGGTGAGCCAAGTGGGATTGGAGTACTGATCATTACCTGCAAGTATCATCAAATTGGGTGAAAAAATGTTTGCTGAGATTTCCGGAAACTCGTAGTTTTATGGAAGCTTGGCAACCCCTTTCAATGAAAGTGATTCTCGTCAGTCTCTGCTTGGGGCTACTTCAATAGGACACAAACCATAGCGATAGAACTTGGAACTACATTATTGTGCCACGTGTCAAAGAGCTAGCACAAACCGTGTTTGATATAGAGTTCCAACTACATGTATCCATATAGGAGAAAACAGAGTGAAACCTAAATATGAAAACGGTTACTGCAAATGAATGGTTTAACCTAGGAGAACGAAATCAGTGAGCCGAGTGGGATTGGTGTACTGATCATTAAATGGAAGTATCATCAAGATTGGGTGAAAAAAATGTTTGCTGAGATTTCCGCAAACTCGTAGTTTTTTGGAAGCTTGGCAAACCCCTTCATTGAAAGTGATTCTCGTCAGTCTCTTCTTGGGGCTACTTCAATAGGACACAAACTATAGCGATATATCTTGGAACTACATTATTGTGCCAAATTTCAAAGAGATAGCACAAACTGGGTTTGATTTAGAGTTCCAACTACATGTATCTATATAGGAGAAAACAGAGTGAAACCTAAATATGAAAACGGTTACTGCAAAGGAACGGTTTAACCTAGAAGAGCGAAATTTGGTGAGCCAAGTGGAATTCGTGTACTGATCACTACCTGCAAGTATCATCAATATTGGGTGAAAAAATGTTGGCTGAGATTTCCGGAAACTCGTAGTTTTATGGAAGCTTGGCAACCCCTTTCAATGAAAGTGATTCTAGTCAGTCTCTGCTTGGGGCTACTTCAATAGGACACAAACCATAGTGATAGAACTTGGAACTACATTATTGTGCCACGTTTCAAAGAGCTAGCACAAACCGTGTTTGATTTAGAGTTCCAACGACATGTATCCATATAGGAGAAAACGGAGTGAAACCTAAACATGAGAACGGTTACTGCAAAGGAACTGTTTAACCTAGAAGAACGAAATTTGGTGAGCAAAGTTGGATTCGTGTACTAATCACTACCTGCAAGTATCATCAAGATTGGGTGAAAAAATATTTGCTGAGATTTCAGGAAACTCGTAGTTTTTTGGAAGCTTGGCAACCCCTTTCAATGAAAGTGATTCTCGTCAGTCTCTTCTTGGGGCTACTTCAATAGTACACAAACCATAGCAATAGAACTTGGAAGTACATTATTGTGCCAAGTTTCAAAGAGCTAGCACAAACCGTGTTTGATTTAGAGTTCCAACTATATGTATCCATATAGGAGAAAACAGAGTGAAACCTAAACATGAGAACGGTTACTGCAAAGGAATGGTATAACCTAGAAGAACGAATTTTTGAACCGAGTGGGATTGGTGTACTGATCATTAAATGGAAGTATCATTAAGATTGGGTGAAAAAATGTTTGCTGTGATTTCCGGAAACTCGTAGTTTTTTGGAAGCTTTGCAAACCCTTTCATTGAAAGTGATTCTCGTCAGTCTCTTCTTGGGGCTACTTCAATAGGACACAAACCATAGCGATATATCTTGTAACTACATTATTGTGCCTAGAAGAACGAAATTTGCTGAGAAAAGTTGGATTCCTGTACTAATCACTACCTGCAAGTATCATCAAGATTGGGTGAAAAAATGTTTGCTGAGATTTCAGGAAACTCGTAGTTTTTTGGAAGCTTGGCAAACACTTTCATTGAAAGTGATTCTCGTCAGTCTCTTCTTGGCTATTCTTCAATAGGACACAAACCATAGCGATATATCATGGAACTACATTATTGTGCCAAGTTTCAAAGAGCTAGCACAAACCGTGTTTGATTTAGAGTTCCAAATATATGTATCCATATAGGAGAAAACAGAGTGAAAGCTAAACATGAAAAATGTTACTGCAAAGGAACGGTTTAACCTAGAAGAACGAAATTTGGTGAACCAAGTGGGATTCGTGTACTGATCACTACCAGCAAGTATCATCAAGATTGGGTGAAAAAATGTTTGCTCAGATTTCAGGAAACTCGTAGTTTTTTGGAAGCTTGGCAACCCCTTTCAATGAAAGTGATTCTCGTCAGTCTCTGCTTGGGGCTACTTCAATAGGACACAAACCATAGCGATAGAACTTGGAACTACATTATTGTGCCAAGTTTCAAAGAGCTAGCACAAACCGGGCTTGATTTAGAGTTCCAACTACATGTATCCATATAGGAGAAAACAGAGTGAAACCTAAGCATGAAAACGGTTACTGCAAAGAAAGGGTTTAACCTAGAAGAACGAAATTTTGTGAGCTAAGTGGGATTGCTGTTCTGATCATTAAATGGAAGTATCATTAAGATTGGGTAAAAAAATGTTTGCTGAGATTTCCGGAAACTCATAGTTTTTTGGAAGCTTGGCAACCCCTTTCTATGAAAGTGATTCTCGACAGTCTCTGCTTGGGGCTACTACAATAGGACAAAAAACCATAGCGATAGAACGTGGAACTACATTATTGTGCCAAGTTTCAAAGAGCTAGCACAAACCGTGTTTGATTTAGAGTTCCAACTACATGTATCCATATAGGAGAAAACAGAGTGAAACCTAAACATGAAAACGGTTACTGCAAAGGAATGGTTTAATCTAGAAGAACGAAATTGGTGTGCCGAGTGGGATTGGTGTACTGATCATTAAATGGAAGTATCATTAAGATTGGGTGAAAAAAAGTTTGCTGAGATTTCCGGAAACTCGTAGTTTTTTGGAAGCTTGGCAAACCCTTTCATTGAAAGTGATTCTTGTCTGTCTCCTCTTGGGGCTACTTCATTAGGACAAAAACCATAGTGATAGAACTTGGAACTACATCATTGTGCCAAGTTTCAAAGTGGTAGCACAAACCGTGTTTGATTTAGAGTTCCAACTACATGTATCCATATAGGAGAAAACACAGTGAAACCTAAATATGAAAACGGTTACTATAAAGGAACGGTTTAACCTAGAAGAACGAAATATGGTGAGCCAAGTGGGATTGGTGGGCTGATCATTACCTACAAGTATCATCAAGATTGGGTGAAAAAATATTTGCTCACATTTCCGGAAACTCGAAGTTTTTTGGAAGCTTGCGAAACCATTTCATTGAAAGTGATTCTTGTCTGTCTCCTCTTGGGGCTACTTCATTAGGACAAAAACCATAGTGATAGAACTTGGAACTACATCATTGTGCCAAGTTTCAAAGTGGTAGCACAAACCGTGTTTGATTTAGAGTTCCAACTACATGTATCCATATAGGAGAAAACAGAGTGAAACCTAAACATGAAAATGGTTACAGCAAAGGAACGTTTTAACCTAGAAGAACGAAATTTGGTGAGCCAAGTGGGATTCATGTACTGATCACTACCAGCAAGTATCATCAAGATTGGGTGAAAAATAGTTTGCTGAGATTTCAGGAAACTCGTAGTTTTATGGAAGCTTGGCAACCCCTTTCAATGAAAGTGATTCTCGTCAGTCTCTGCTTTGGGCTACTTCAATAGGACACAAACCATAGCTATAGAACTTGGAACTACATTATTGTGCCAAGTTTCAAAGAGCTAGCACAAACCGTGTTTGTTTTAGAGTTCCAACTACATATATCCATATAGGAGAAAACAGAGTGAAACCTAAACATGAAAACGGTTACTGCAAAGGAACGGTTTAACCTAGAAGAACGAAATTGGTGAGCCGAGTGGGATTGGTGTACTGATCATTAAATGGAAGTATCATCAACACTGGGTGAAAAAATGTTTGCTGTGATTTCCGGAAACTCGAAGTTTTTTGGAAGCTTGGCAACCCCTTTCATTGAAAGTGATTCTCGTCAGTCTCTTCTTGGGGCTACTTCAATAGGACACAAACCATAGTGATATATCTTGGAACTACATTATTGTGCCAAGTTTCAAAGAGATAGCACAAACCGTGTTTGATTTAGAGTTCCAAATACATGTATCCATATAGGAGAAAAGAGAGTGAAAACTAAACATGAAAAATTTTACTGCAAAGGAACGGTTTAACCTAGAAGACGGAAATTAGGTGAGCGAAGTGGGATTCGTGTACTGATCACTACCTGCAAGTATCATGAAGATTGGGTGAAAATATGTTTGCTGAGATTTCTGGAAACTCGTAGTTTTTTGGAAGCTTGGCAACACCTTTCAATGAAAGTGATTCTCGTCAGTCTCTGCTTGGGGCTACTTCAATAGGACACAAACCATAGTGATAGAACTTGGAACTACATTATTGTGCCAAGTTTCATAGAGCTAGCACAAACCGTGTTTGATTTAGAGTTCCGACTACATGTATCCATATAGGAGAAAACAGAGTGAAACCTAAACATGAAAATGGTTACACCAAAGGAACGTTTTAACCTAGAAGAACGAAATTTGGTGAGCCAAGTGGGATTCATGTACTGATCACTACCAGCAAGTATCATCAAGATTGGGTGAAAAATAGTTTGCTGAGATTTCAGGAAACTCGTAGTTTTATGGAAGCTTGGCAACCCCTTTCAATGAAAGTGATTCTCGTCAGTCTCTGCTTTGGGCTACTTCAATAGGACACAAAACATAGCGATAGAACTTGGAACTACATTATTGTGCCAAGTTTCAAAGAGCTAGCACAAACCGTGTTTGTTTTAGAGTTCCAACTACATATATCCATATAGGAGAAAACAGAGTGAAACCTAAACATGAGAACGGTTACTGCAAAGGAATGGTTTAATCTAGAAGAACGAATTTTTGAGCCGATTGGGATTGGTGTAATGATCATTAAAGGGAAGTATCATTAAGATGGGGTGAAAAAATGTTTGCTGAGATTTCAGGAAACTCGTAGTTTTATGGAAGCTTGGCAACCCTTTCATTGAAAGTGATTCTCGTCAGTCTCTGCTTGGGTCTACGTCAATAGGACAGAAACATAGCGATACAACTTGGAATTACATTATTGTGCAAAGTTTCAAAGAGCTAGCAAAAACCGTGTTTGATTAGAGTTCCAACTACATTTATCCATATAGGAGAAAACAGAGTGAAACCTTAACATGAAAACGGTTGCTGCAAAGGAACGGTTTAACCTAAAAGAACGAAATTTGGTGAGCCGAGTGGGCTTGGTGTACTGATTATTAAATTAACGTATCATCAAGATTTGGTGAAAAAAAGTTTGCTGAGATTTCCGGAAACTCGTAGGTTTTTGGAAGCTTGGCAACCCCTTTCAATGAAAGTGAGTCTCGTCACTCTCTGCTTGGGGCTACTTCAATAGGACACAAACCATAGCGATAGAACTTGGAACTACATTATTGTGCCAAGATTCATAGAGCTAGCACAAACCGTGTTTGATTTAGAGTTCCAACTACATGTATCCATATAGGAGAAAACAGAGTGAAACCTAAATATGAAAACGGTTACTGCAAAGGAACGGTTTAACCTAGAAGTACGAAATTTGGTGAGCCAAGTGGGATTGGTGCACTGATCATTACCTGCAAGTATCATCAAGATTGGGTGAAAAAATGTTTGCTGAGATATCCGGGAACTCGTAATTTTATGGAAGCTTGGCAACCCCTTTCAATGAAAGTGATTCTCGTCAGTCTCTGCTTGGGGCTACTTCAATAGGACACAAAGAATAGCGATAGAACTTGGAACTACATTATTATGCCAAGTTTCAAAGAGCTAGCACAAACCGTGTTTGATTTAGAGTTCCAACTACATGTATCCATATAGGAGAAAACAGAGTGAAACCTAAACATGAAAACGGTTACTGCAAAGAAACGGTTTAACCTAGAAGAACGAAATTTGGTGAGCTAAGTGGGATTGCTGTTCTGATCATTAAGTGGAAGTATCATCAATATTGGGTGAAAAAATGTTTGCTGAGATTTCCAGAAACTCGTAGTATTTGGAATTTAGCAACCCTTTTCAATAAAAGTGATTCTCGTCAGTCTCTGCTTGGGGCTACTTCAATAGGACAGAAACCATAGCGATAGAACTTGGAATTACATTATTGTGCAAGTTTGAAAGAGCTAGCACAAACCGTGTTTGATTTAGAGTTCCAACTACATGTATCCATATAGGAGAAAACAGAGTGAAACCTAAATATGAAAACGGTTCCTGCAAAGGAACGGTTTAACCTAGAAGAACGAAATTTGGTGAGCCTAGTTGGATTCGTGTACTAATCACTACCTGCAAGTATCATTAAGTTTGGGTGAAAAAATGTTTGTTGAGATTTAGGAAACTCGTAGTTTTTTGTAAGATTGCCAACCCCTTTCAATGAAAGTGATTCTCGTCAGTCTCTGCTTGGGGCTACTTCAATAGGACACAAACCATAGCGATAGAACTTGGAACGACATTATTGGGCCAAGTTTCAAAGAGCTAGCACAAACTGTGTTTGATTTACATTTCAAACTACATGTATCCATATAGGAGAAAACAGAGTGAAACCTAAACATGAAAACGGTTACTGCAAAGGAATGGTTTAACCTAGAAAAACGAAATTGGTGAGCCGAGTGGAATTGGTGTACTTATCATTAAATGGAAGTATCATTAAGATTGGGTGAAAAAATGTTTGCTGAGATTTCCGGAAAATCGTACTTTTTTGGAAGCTTGGCAAACCATTTCATTGAAAGTGATTCTTGTCAGTCTCTTCTTGGGGCTACTTCAATAGGACACATACCATGGCGATATATCTTGGAACTACATTATTGTGCCAAGTTTCAAAGATCTAGCACAAACCGTGTTTGTTTTATAGTTCCAACTACATGTATCCATATAGGAGAAAACAGAGTGAAACCTAAACATGAAAATGGTTACAGCAAAGGAACGGTTTAACCTAGAAGAACGAAATTTGGTGTGCCAAGTGGGATTGCTATACTGATCATTAAATGGAAGTATCATCAAGATTGGGTGAAAAAATGTTTGCTGAGATTTCCGGAAACACGTAGTTTTTGGAAGCTTGGCAAACCCTTTCATTGAAAATGATTCTCGTCAGTCTCTGCTTGGGTCTACGTCAATAGGACAGAAACATAGCGATAGAACTTGGAATTACATTATTGTGCAAAGTTTCAAAGAGCTAGCAAAAACCGTGTTTGATTAGAGTTCCAACTACATTTATCCATATAGGAGAAAACAGAGTGAAACCTTAACATGAAAACGGTTGCTGCAAAGGAACGGATTAACCTAAAAGAACGAAATTTGGAGCGCGGGTGGGATTGGTGTACTGATTATTAAATTAACGTATCATCAAGATATGGTGACAAAAAGTTTGCTGAGATTTCCGGAAACTCGTAGGTTTTTGGAAGCTTGGCAACCCCTTTCAATGAAAGTGATTCTCGTCAGTCTCTGCTTGGGGCTACTTCAATAGGACACAAACCATAGCGATAGAACTTGGAACTACATTATTATGCCAAGTTTCAAAGAGCTAGCACCAACCATGTTTGATTTAGAGTTCCAACTACATGTATCCATATAGGAGAAAACAGAGTGAAACTTAAACATGAAAACGGTTACTGCAAAGGAACGGTTTAACCTAGAGAACGAAATTTTTTGAGCTAAGTGGGATTGCTGTTCTGATCATTAAGTGGAAGTATCATCAATATTGGGTGGAAAATGTTTGCTGAGATTTCCGGAAACTCGTAGTTTTTTGGAATCTTAGCAACCCTTTTCAATGAAAGTGATTCTCGTCAGTCTATGCTTCGGGCTACTTCAATAGGACAGAAACCATAGCGATAGAACTTGGAATTACATTATTATGCAAGTTTGAAAGAGCTAGCACAAACCGTGTTTGATTTAGAGTTCCAAATACATGTATCCATATAGGAGAAAACGGAGTGAAACCTAAACATGAGAACGGTTACTGCAAAGGAACTGTTTAACCTAGAAGAACGAAATTTGGTGAGCAAAGTTGGATTCGTGTACTAATCACTACCTGCAAGTATCATCAAGATTGGGTGAAAAAATATTTGCTGAGATTTCAGGAAACTCGTAGTTTTTGGAAGCTTGGCAACCCCTTTCAATGAAAGTGATTCTCGTCAGTCTCTTCTTGGGGCTACTTCAATAGTACACAAACCATAGCAATAGAACTTGGAAGTACATTATTGTGCCAAGTTTCAAAGAGCTAGCACAAACCGTGTTTGATTTAGAGTTCCAACTATATGTATCCATATAGGAGAAAACAGAGTGAAACCTAAACATGAGAACGGTTACTGCAAAGGAATGGTATAACCTAGAAGAACGAATTTTTGAACCGAGTGGGATTGGTGTACTGATCATTAAATGGAAGTATCATTAAGATTGGGTGAAAAAATGTTTGCTGTGATTTCCGGAAACTCGTAGTTTTTTGGAAGGTTTGCAAACCCTTTCATTGAAAGTGATTCTCGTCAGTCTCTTCTTGGGGCTACTTCAATAGGACACAAACCATAGCGATATATCTTGTAACTACATTATTGTGCCTAGAAGAACGAAATTTGCTGAGAAAAGTTGGATTCCTGTACTAATCACTACCTGCAAGTATCATCAAGATTGGGTGAAAAAATGTTTGCTGAGATTTCAGGAAACTCGTAGTTTTTTGGAAGCTTGGCAAACACTTTCATTGAAAGTGATTCTCGTCAGTCTCTTCTTGGGTATTCTTCAATAGGACACAAACCATAGCGATATATCATGGAACTACATTATTGTGCCAAGTTTCAAAGAGCTAGCACAAACCGTGTTTGATTTAGAGTTCCAAATACATGTATCCATATAGGAGAAAACAGAGTGAAAGCTAAACATGAAAAATGTCACTGCAAAGGAACTGTTTAACCTAGAAGAACGAAATTTGGTGAACCAAGTGGGATTCGTGTACTGATCACTACCAGCAAGTATCATCAAGATTGGGTGAAAAAATGTTTGCTCAGATTTCAGGAAACTAGTAGTTTTTGGAAGCTTGGCAACCCCTTTCAATGAAAGTGATTCTCGTCAGTCTCTGCTTGGGGCTACTTCAATAGGACACAAAGCATAGCGATAGAACTTGGAATTACATTAATGTGCCAAGTTTCAAAGAGCTAGCACAAACCGTGTTTGATTTAGAGTTCCAACTACATATATCCATATAGGAGAAAACACAGTGAAACCTAAATATGAAAACGGTTACTGCAAAGGAACGGTTTAACCTAGAAGAACGAAATTTGGTGAGCCAATTGGGATTGTTGTAGTGATCATTACCTGCAAGTATCATCAAGATTGGGTGAAAAAATGTTTGCTGAGATTTCCAGAAACTCGTAGTTTTATGGAAGCTTGGCAACCCCTTTCAATGAAAGTGATTCTCGTCAGTCTCTGCTTGGGGTTACTTCAATAGGACACAAACCATAGCGATAGAACTTGGAACTACATTATTATGCCAAGTTTCAAAGAGCTAGCACAGACCGTCTTTGATTTAGAGTTCCAACTACAAGTATCCATATAGGAGAATACAGAGTGAAACCTAAACATGAAAACGGTTACTGCAAAGAAATGGTTTAACCTGAAGAACGAAATTTGGTGAGCTAAGTGGGATTGCTGTTCTGATCATTAAGTGGAAGTATCATCAAGATTGGGTGAAAAAATGTTTGCTGAGATTTCCGGAAACTCATAGTTTTTTGGAAGCTTGGCAACCCTTTCATTGAAAGTGATTCTCCTCAGTCTCTGCTTGGGGCTACTTCAATAGGACACAAACCACAGCGATAGAACATGGAAGTACATTATTGTGCCAAGTTTCAAAGAGCTGGCACAAACCGTGTTTGATTTAGAGTTCCAACTACATGTATCCATATAGGAGAAAACAGAGTGAAACGTAAACATGAAAATGGCTACTGCAAAGGAAAGGTTTAACCTAGAAGAATGAAATTTGGTGAGCCAAGTTGGATTCGTGTACTAATCACTACCTGCAAGTATCATCAAGATTGGGTGAAAAAATGTTTGCTGAGTTTTCAGGAAACTCGTAGTTTTTTGGAAGCTTGGCAACCCCTTTCAATGAAAGTGATTCTCGTCAGTCTCTGCTTGGGGCTACTTCAATAGGACACAAACCATAGCGATAGAACTTGGAACTACATTATTGTGCCAAGTTTCAAAGAGCTAGCACAAACCGTGTTTGATTTAGAGTTCCAACTACATGTATCCATATAGGAGAAAACAGAGTGAAACCTAAGCATGAAAACGGTTACTGCAAAGAAAGGGTTTAACCTAGAAGAACGAAATTTTGTGAGCTAAGTGGGATTGCTGTTCTGATCATTAAATGGAAGTATCATTAAGATTGGGTGAAAAAAAGTTTGCTGAGATTTCCGGAAACTCGTAGTTTTTTGGAAGCTTGGCAAACCCTTTCTATGAAAGTGATTCTCGACAGTCTCTGCTTGGGGCTACTACAATAGGACAAAAAACCATAGCGATAGAACTTGGAACTACATTATTGTGCCAAGTTTCAAAGAGCTAGCACAAACCGTGTTTGATTTAGAGTTCCAACTACATGTATCCATATAGGAGAAAACAGAGTGAAACCTAAACATGAAAACGGTTACTGCAAAGGAATGGTTTAATCTAGAAGAACGAAATTGGTGTGCCGAGTGGGATTGGTGTACTGATCATTAAATGGAAGTATCATTAAGATTGGGTGAAAAAAAGTTTGAAGAGATTTCCGGAAACTCGTAGTTTTTTGGAAGCTTGGCAAACCCTTTCATTGAAAGTGATTCTTGTCTGTCTCCTCTTGGGGCTACTTCATTAGGACAAAAACCATAGTGATAGAACCTGGAACTACATCATTGTGCCAAGTTTCAAAGTGGTAGCACAAACCGTGTTTGATTTAGAGTTCCAACTACATTTATCCATATAGGAGAAAACACAGTGAAACCTAAATATGAAAATGGTTACTATAAAGGAACGGTTTAACCTAGAAGAACGAAATATGGTGAGCCAAGTGGGATTGGAGTACTGATCATTACCTACAAGTATCATCAAGATTGGGTGAAAAAATATTTGCTCAGATTTCCGGAAACTCGAAGTTTTTTGGAAGCTTGGCAACCCCTTTCAATGAAAGTGATTCTCGTCAGTCTCTGCTTGGGGCTACTTCAATAGGACACAAACCATGGCGATAGAACTTGGAACGACATTATCCTGCCAAGTTTCAAATAGCTAGCACAAACCGTGTTTGATTTAGAGTTCCAACTACATGTATCCATATAGGAGAAAACAGAGTGAAACCTAAACATGAAAACGGTTACTGCAAAGGAACGGTTTAACCTAGAAGAACGAAATTGGTGAGCCGAGTGGGATTGGTGTACTGATCATTAAATGGAAGTATCATCAACACTGGGTGAAAAAATGTTTGCTGTGATTTCCGGAAACTCGAAGTTTTTTGGAAGCTTGGCAACCCCTTTCATTGAAAGTGATTCTCGTCAGTCTCTTCTTGGGGCTACTTCAATAGGACACAAACCATAGTGATATATCTTGGAACTACATTATTGTGCCAAGTTTCAAAGAGATAGCACAAACCGTGTTTGATTTAGAGTTCCAAATACATGTATCCATATAGGAGAAAAGAGAGTGAAAACTAAACATGAAAAATTTTACTGCAAAGGAACGGTTTAACCTAGAACACGGAAATTAGGTGAGCGAAGTGGGATTCGTGTACTGATCACTACCTGCAAGTATCATGAAGATTGGGTGAAAATATGTTTGCTGAGATTTCAGGAAACTCGTAGTTTTTTGGAAGCTTGGCAACACCTTTCAATGAAAGTGATTCTCATCAGTCTCTGCTTGGGGCTACTTCAATAGGACACAAACCATAGTGATAGAACTTGGAACTACATTATTGTGCCAAGTTTCAAAGAGCTAGCACAAACCGTGTTTGATTTAGAGTTCCGACTACATGTATCCATATAGGAGAAAACAGAGTGAAACCTAAACATGAAAATGGTTACTGCAAAGGAACGGTTTAACCTAGAAGAACGAAATTTGGTGAGCCAAGTGGGATTCATGTACTGATCACTACCAGCAAGTATCATCAAGATTGGGTGAAAAATAGTTTGCTGAGATTTCAGGAAACTCGTAGTTTTATGGAAGCTTGGCAACCCCTTTCAATGAAAGTGATTCTCGTCAGTCTCTGCTTTGGGCTACTTCAATAGGACACAAAACATAGCGATAGAACTTGGAACTACATTATTGTGCCAAGTTTCAAAGAGCTAGCACAAACCGTGTTTGTTTTAGAGTTCCAACTACATATATCCATATAGGAGAAAACAGAGTGAAACCTAAACATGAGAACGGTTACTGCAAAGGAATGGTTTAATCTAGAAGAACGAATTTTTGAGCCGATTGGGATTGGTGTACTGATCATTAAAGGGAAGTATCATTAAGATGGGGTGAAAAATGTTTGCTGAGATTTCAGGAAACTCGTAGTTTTATGGAAGCTTGGCAACCCTTTCATTGAAAGTGATTCTCGTCAGTCTCTGCTTGGGTCTACGTCAATAGGACAGAAACATAGCGATAGAACTTGGAATTACATTATTGTGCAAAGTTTCAAAAGAGGTAGCAAAAACCGTGTTTGATTAGAGTTCCAACTACATTTATCCATATAGGAGAAAACAGATTGAAACCTTAACATGAAAACGGTTGCTGCAAAGGAACGGTTTAACCTAAAAGAACGAAATTTGGTGAGCCGAGTGGGCTTGGTGTACTGATTATTAAATTAACGTATCATCAAGATTTGGTGAAAAAAAGTTTGCTGAGATTTCCGGAAACTCGTAGGTTTTTGGAAGCATGGCAACCCCTTTCAATGAAAGTGATTCTCGTCACTCTCTGCTTGGGGCTACTTCAATAGGACACAAACCATAGCGATAGAACTTGGAACTACATTATTGTGCCAAGTTTCATAGAGCTAGCACAAACCGTGTTTGATATAGAGTTCCAAATACATGTATCCATATAGGAGAAAACAGAGTGAAACCTAAATATGAAAACGGTTACTGCAAAGGAACGGTTTAACCTAGAAGAACGAAATTTGGTGAGCCAAGTGGGATTGGTGTACTGATCATTACCTGCAAGTATCATCAAGATTGAGTGAAAAAAATGTTTGCTGAGATATCCGGGAACTCGTAATTTTATGGAAGCTTGGCAACCCCTTTCAATGAAAGTGATTCTCGTCAGTCTCTGCTTGGGGCTACTTCAATAGGACACAAAGAATAGCGATAGAACTTGGAACTACATTATTATGCCAAGTTTCAAAGAGCTAGCACAAACCGTGTTTGATTTAGAGTTCCAACTACATGTATCCATATAGGAGAAAACAGAGTGAAACCTAAACATGAAAACGGTTACTGCAAAGAAACGGTTTAACCTAGAAGAACGAAATTTGGTGAGCTAAGTGGGATTGCTGTTCTGATCATTAAGTGGAAGTATCATCAATATTGGGTGAAAAAATGTTTGCTGAGATTTCCAGAAACTCGTAGTTTTTGGAATTTAGCAACCCTTTTCAATAAAAGTGATTCTCGTCAGTCTCTGCTTGGGGCTACTTCAATAGGACAGAAACCATAGCGATAGAACTTGGAATTACATTATTGTGCAAGTTTGAAAGAGCTAGCACAAACCGTGTTTGATTTAGAGTTCCAACTACATGTATCCATATCGGAGAAAACAGAATGAAACCTAAATATGAAAACGGTTCCTGCAAAGGAACGGTTTAACCTAGAAGAACGAAATTTGGTGAGCCTAGTTGGATTCGTGTACTAATCACTACCTGCAAGTATCATTAAGTTTGGGTGAAAAAATGTTTGTTGAGATTTAGGAAACTCGTAGTTTTTTGTAAGATTGCCAACCCCTTTCAATGAAAGTGATTCTCGTCAGTCTCTGCTTGGGGCTACTTCAATAGGACACAAACCATAGCGATAGAACTTGGAACTACATTATTGGGCCAAGTTTCAAAGAGCTAGCACAAACCGTGTTTGATTTACATTTCAAACTACATGTATCCATATAGGAGAAAACAGAGTGAAACCTAAACATGAAAACGGTTACTGCAAAGGAATGGTTTAACCTAGAAAACGAAATTGGTGAGCCGAGTGGAATTGGTGTACTTATCATTAAATGGAAGTATCATTAAGATTGGGTGAAAAAATGTTTGCTGAGATTTCCGGAAAATCGTACTTTTTTGGAAGCTTGGCAAACCCTTTCATTGAAAGTGATTCTTGTCAGTCTCTTCTTGGGGCTACTTCAATAGGACACATACCATGGCGATATATCTTGGAACTACATTATTGTGCCAAGTTTCAAAGATCTATCACAAACCGTGTTTGTTTTATAGTTCCAACTACATGTATCCATATAGAAGAAAACAGAGTGAAACCTAAACATGAAAATGGTTACTGCAAAGGAACGGTTTAACCTAGAAGAACGAAATTTGGTGTGCCAAGTGGGATTGCTATACTGATCATTAAATGGAAGTATCATCAAGATTGGGTGTAAAAATGTTTGCTGAGATTTCCGGAAACACATAGTTTTTTGGAAGCTTGGCAAACCCTTTCATTGAAAATGATTCTCGTCAGTCTCTGCTTGGGTCTACGTCAATAGGACAGAAACATAGCGATAGAACTTGGAATTACATTATTGTGCAAAGTTTCAAAGAGCTAGCAAAAACCGTGTTTGATTAGAGTTCCAACTACATTTATCCATATAGGAGAAAACAGAGTGAAACCTTAACATGAAAACGGTTGCTGCAAAGGAACGGTTTAACCTAAAAGAACGAAATTTGGTGAGCCGAGTGGGATTGGTGTACTGATTATTAAATTAACGTATCATCAAGATATGGTAAAAAAAAGTTTGCTGAGATTTCCGGAAACTCGTAGGTTTTTGGAAGCTTGGCAACCCCTTTCAATGAAAGTGATTCTCGTCAGTCTCTGCTTGGGGCTACTTCAATAGGACACAAACCATAGCGATAGAACTTGGAACTACATTATTATGCCAAGTTTCAAAGAGCTAGCACCAACCGTGTTTGATTTAGAGTTCCAACTACATGTATCCATATAGGAGAAAACAGAGTGAAACCTAAACATGAAAACGGTTACTGCAAAGGAACGGTTTAACCTAGAAGAACGAAATTTTTTGAGCTAAGTGGGATTGCTGTTCTGATCATTAAGTGGAAGTATCATCAATATTGGGTGGAAAAATGTTTGCTGAGATTTCCGGAAACTCGTAGTTTTTTGGAATCTTAGCAACCCTTTTCAATGAAAGTGATTCTCGTCAGTCTATGCTTGGGGCTACTTCAATAGGACAGAAACCATAGCGATAGAACTTGGAATTACATTATTGTGCAAGTTTGAAAGAGCTAGCACAAACCATGTTTGATTTAGAGTTCCAAATACATGTATCCATATAGGAGAAAACAGAGTGAAACCTAAACATGAAAATGGTTCCTGCAAAGGAACGGTTTAACCTAGAAGAACGAAATTTGGTGAGCCTAGTTGGATTCGTGTACTAATCACTACCTGCAAGTATCATTAAGTTTGGGTGAAAAAAATGTTTGCTGAGATTTCAGGAATCTCGTAGTTTTTTGTAAGATTGCCAACCCCTTTCAATGAAAGTGATTCTCGTCAGTCTCTGCATGGGGCTACTTCAATAGGACACGAACCATAGCGATAGAACTTGGAACTACATTATTGGGCCAAGTTTCAAAGAGCTAGCACAAACCGTGTTTGATTTAGATTTCGAACTACATGTATCCATATAGGAGAAAACAGAGTGAAACCTAAACATGAAAACGGTTACTGCAAAGGAATGGTTTAACCTAGAAGAACGAAATTGGTGAGCCGAGTGGAATTGGTGTACTTATCATTAAATGGAAGTATCATTAAGATTGGGTGAAAAATGTTTGCTGAGATTTCCGGAAACTCGTAATTGTTTGGAAGCTTGGCAAACCCTTTCATTGAACTTGATTCTTGTCAGTCTCTTCTTGGGGCTACTTCAATAGGACACAAACCATAGCGATATATCTTGGAACTACATTATTGTGCCAAGTTTCAAAGATCTAGCACAAACCGTGTTTGATTTAGAGTTCCAACTACATGTATCCATATAGGAGAAAACAGAGTGAAACCTAAACATGAAAATGGTTACTGCAAAGGAACGGTTTAACCTAGAAGAACGAAATTTGGTTTGCCAAGTGGGATTGCTATACTGATCATTAAATGGAATTATCATCAAGATTGGGTGTAAAAATGTTTGCTGAGATTTCCGGAAACACATAGTTTTTTGGAAGCTTGGCAAACCCTTTCATTGAAAATGATTCTCGTCAGTCTCTGCTTGGGTCTACGTCAATAGGACAGAAACATAGCGATAGAACTTGGAATTACATTATTGTGCAAAGTTTCAAAGAGCTAGCAAAAACCGTGTTTGATTAGAGTTCCAACTACATTTATCCATATAGGAGAAAACAGAGTGAAACCTTAACATGAAAACGGTTGCTGCAAAGGAACGGTTTAACCTAAAAGAACGAAATTTGGTGAGCCGAGTGGGATTGGTGTACTGATTATTAAATTAACGTATCATCAAGATATGGTAAAAAAAAGTTTGCTGAGATTTCCGGAAACTCGTAGGTTTTTGGAAGCTTGGCAACCCCTTTCAATGAAAGTGATTCTCGTCAGTCTCTGCTTGGGGCTACTTCAATAGGACACAAACCATAGCGATAGAACTTGGAACTACATTATTATGCCAAGTTTCAAAGAGCTAGCACTAACCGTGTTTGATTTAGAGTTCCAACTACATGTATCCATATAGGAGAAAACAGAGTGAAACCTAAACATGAAAACGGTTACTGCAAAGGAACGGTTTAACCTAGAAGAACGAAATTTTTTGAGCTAAGTGGGATTGCTGTTCTGATCATTAAGTGGAAGTATCATCAATATTGGGTGGAAAAATGTTTGCTGAGATTTCCGGAAACTCGTAGTTTTTTGGAATCTTAGCAACCCTTTTCAATGAAAGTGATTCTCGTCAGTCTCTGCTTGGGGTTACTTCAATAGGACACAAACCATAGCGATAGAACTTGGAACTACATTATTATGCCAAGTTTCAAAGAGCTAGCACAGACCGTCTTTGATTTAGAGTTCCAACTACAAGTATCCATATAGGAGAATACAGAGTGAAACCTAAACATGAAAACGGTTACTGCAAAGAAATGGTTTAACCTGAAGAACGAAATTTGGTGAGCTAAGTGGGATTGCTGTTCTGATCATTAAGTGGAAGTATCATCAAGATTGCGTGAAAAAATGTTTGCTGAGATTTCCGGAAACTCATAGTTTTTTGGAAGCATGGCAACCCCTTTCATTGAAAGTGATTCTCCTCAGTCTCTGCTTGGGGCTACTTCAATAGGACACAAACCACAGCGATAGAACTTGGAAGTACATTATTGTGCCAAGTTTCAAAGAGCTGGCACAAACCGTGTTTGATTTAGAGTTCCAACTACATGTATCCATATAGGAGAAAACAGAGTGAAACGTAAACATGAAAATGGCTACTGCAAAGGAAAGGTTTAACCTAGAAGAATGAAATTTGGTGAGCCAAGTTGGATTCGTGTACTAATCACTACCTGCAAGTATCATCAAGATTGGGTGAAAAAATGTTTGCTGAGATTTCAGGAAACTCGTAGTTTTTTGGAAGCTTGGCAACCCCTTTCAATGAAAGTGATTCTCGTCAGTCTCTGCTTGGGGCTACTTCAATAGGACACAAACCATAGCGATAGAACTTGGAACTACATTATTGTGCCAAGTTTCAAAGAGCTAGCACAAACCGTGTTTGATTTAGAGTTCCAACTACATGTATCCATATAGGAGAAAACAGAGTGAAACCTAAGCATGAAAACGGTTACTGCAAAGAAAGGGTTTAACCTAGAAGAACGAAATTTTGTGAGCTAAGTGGGATTGCTGTTCTGATCATTAAATGGAAGTATCATTAAGATTGGGTAAAAAAAAGTTTGCTGAGATTTCCGGAAACTCGTAGTTTTTTGGAAGCTTGGCAAACCCTTTCTATGAAAGTGATTCTCGACAGTCTCTGCTTGGGGCTACTACAATAGGACAAAAAACCATAGCGATAGAACTTGGAACTACATTATTGTGCCAAGTTTCAAAGAGCTAGCACAAACCGTGTTTGATTTAGAGTTCCAACTACATGTATCCATATAGGAGAAAACAGAGTGAAACCTAAACATGAAAACGGTTACTGCAAAGGAATGGTTTAATCTAGAAGAACGAAATTGGTGTGCCGAGTGGGATTGGTGTACTGATCATTAAATGGAAGTATCATTAAGATTGGGTGAAAAAAAGTTTGCTGAGATTTCCGGAAACTCGTAGTTTTTTGGAAGCTTGGCAAACCCTTTCATTGAAAGTGATTCTTGTCTGTCTCCTCTTGGGGCTACTTCATTAGGACAAAAACCATAGTGATAGAACTTGGAACTACATCATTGTGCCAAGTTTCAAAGTGGTAGCACAAACCGGGTTTGATTTAGAGTTCCAACTACATGTATCCATATAGGAGAAAACACAGTGAAACCTAAATATGAAAATGGTTACTATAAAGGAACGGTTTAACCTAGAAGAACGAAATATGGTGAGCCAAGTGGGATTGGAGTACTGATCATTACCTACAAGTATCATCAAGATTGGGTGAAAAAATATTTGCTCAGATTTCCGGAAACTCGAAGTTTTTTGGAAGCTTGGCAACCCCTTTCAATGAAAGTGATTCTCGTCAGTCTCTGCTTGGGGCTACTTCAATAGGACACAAACCATGGCGATAGAACTTGGAACGACATTATCCTGCCAAGTTTCAAATAGCTAGCACAAACCGTGTTTGATTTAGAGTTCCAACTACATGTATCCATATAGGAGAAAACAGAGTGAAACCTAAACATGAAAACGGTTACTGCAAAGGAACGGTTTAACCTAGAAGAACGAAATTGGTGAGCCGAGTGGGATTGGTGTACTGATGATTAAATGGAAGTATCATCAACACTGGGTGAAAAAATGTTTGCTGTGATTTCCGGAAACTCGAAGTTTTTTGGAAGCTTGGCAACCCCTTTCATTGAAAGTGATTCTCGTCAGTCTCTTCTTGGGGCTACTTCAATAGGACACAAACCATAGTGATATATCTTGGAACTACATTATTGTGCCAAGTTTCAAAGAGATAGCACAAACCGTGTTTGATTTAGAGTTCCAAATACATGTATCCATATAGGAGAAAAGAGAGTGAAAACTAAACATGAAAAATTTTACTGCAAAGGAACGGTTTAACCTAGAACACGGAAATTAGGTGAGCGAAGTGGGATTCGTGTACTGATCACTACCTGCAAGTATCATGAAGATTGGGTGAAAATATGTTTGCTGAGATTTCAGGAAACTCGTAGTTTTTTGGAAGCTTGGCAACACCTTTCAATGAAAGTGATTCTCATCAGTCTCTGCTTGGGGCTACTTCAATAGGACACAAACCATAGTGATAGAACTTGGAACTACATTATTGTGCCAAGTTTCAAAGAGCTAGCACAAACCGTGTTTGATTTAGAGTTCCGACTACATGTATCCATATAGGAGAAAACAGAGTGAAACCTAAACATGAAAATGGTTACTGCAAAGGAACGGTTTAACCTAGAAGAACGAAATTTGGTGAGCCAAGTGGGATTCATGTACTGATCACTACCAGCAAGTATCATCAAGATTGGGTGAAAAATAGTTTGCTGAGATTTCAGGAAACTCGTAGTTTTATGGAAGCTTGGCAACCCCTTTCAATGAAAGTGATTCTCGTCAGTCTCTGCTTTGGGCTACTTCAATAGGACACAAAACATAGCGATAGAACTTGGAACTACATTATTGTGCCAAGTTTCAAAGAGCTAGCACAAACCGTGTTTGTTTTAGAGTTCCAACTACATATATCCATATAGGAGAAAACAGAGTGAAACCTAAACATGAGAACGGTTACTGCAAAGGAATGGTTTAATCTAGAAGAACGAATTTTTGAGCCGATTGGGATTGGTGTACTGATCATTAAAGGGAAGTATCATTAAGATGGGGTGAAAAAATGTTTGCTGAGATTTCAGGAAACTCGTAGTTTTATGGAAGCTTGGCAACCCTTTCATTGAAAGTGATTCTCGTCAGTCTCTGCTTGGGTCTACGTCAATAGGACAGAAACATAGCGATAGAACTTGGAATTACATTATTGTGCAAAGTTTCAAAGAGCTAGCAAAAACCGTGTTTGATTAGAGTTCCAACTACATTTATCCATATAGGAGAAAACAGATTGAAACCTTAACATGAAAACGGTTGCTGCAAAGGAACGGTTTAACCTAAAAGAACGAAATTTGGTGAGCCGAGTGGGCTTGGTGTACTGATTATTAAATTAACGTATCATCAAGATTTGGTGAAAAAAAGTTTGCTGAGATTTCCGGAAACTCGTAGGTTTTTGGAAGCATGGCAACCCCTTTCAATGAAAGTGATTCTCGTCACTCTCTGCTTGGGGCTACTTCAATAGGACACAAACCATAGCAATAGAACTTGGAACTACATTATTGTGCCAAGTTTCATAGAGCTAGCACAAACCGTGTTTGATATAGAGTTCCAAATACATGTATCCATATAGGAGAAAACAGAGTGAAACCTAAATATGAAAACGGTTACTGCAAAGGAACGGTTTAACCTAGAAGAATGAAATTTGGTGAGCCAAGTGGATTGGTGTACTGATCATTACCTGCAAGTATCATCAAGATTGAGTGAAAAAATGTTTGCTGAGATATCCGGGAACTCGTAATTTTATGGAAGCTTGGCAACCCCTTTCAATGAAAGTGATTCTCGTCAGTCTCTGCTTGGGGCTACTTCAATAGGACACAAAGAATAGCGATAGAACTTGGAACTACATTATTATGCCAAGTTTCAAAGAGCTAGCACAAACCGTGTTTGATTTAGAGTTCCAACTACATGTATCCATATAGGAGAAAACAGAGTGAAAACCTAAACATGAAAACGGTTACTGCAAAGAAACGGTTTAACCTAGAAGAACGAAATTTGGTGAGCTAAGTGGGATTGCTGTTCTGATCATTAAGTGGAAGTATCATCAATATTGGGTGAAAAAATGTTTGCTGAGATTTCCAGAAACTCGTAGTTTTTGGAATTTAGCAACCCTTTTCAATAAAAGTGATTCTCGTCAGTCTCTGCTTGGGGCTACTTCAATAGGACAGAAACCATAGCGATAGAACTTGGAATTACATTATTGTGCAAGTTTGAAAGAGCTAGCACAAACCGTGTTTGATTTAGAGTTCCAACTACATGTATCCATATCGGAGAAAACAGAGTGAAACCTAAAATATGAAAACGGTTCCTGCAAAGGAACGGTTTAACCTAGAAGAACGAAATTTGGTGAGCCTAGTTGGATTCGTGTACTAATCACTACCTGCAAGTATCATTAAGTTTGGGTGAAAAAATGTTTGTTGAGATTTAGGAAACTCGTAGTTTTTTGTAAGATTGCCAACCCCTTTCAATGAAAGTGATTCTCGTCAGTCTCTGCTTGGGGCTACTTCAATAGGACACAAACCATAGCGATAGAACTTGGAACTACATTATTGGGCCAAGTTTCAAAGAGCTAGCACAAACCGTGTTTGATTTACATTTCAAACTACATGTATCCATATAGGAGAAAACAGAGTGAAACCTAAACATGAAAACGGTTACTGCAAAGGAATGGTTTAACCTAGAAAAACGAAATTGGTGAGCCGAGTGGAATTGGTGTACTTATCATTAAATGGAAGTATCATTAAGATTGGGTGAAAAAATGTTTGCTGAGATTTCCGGAAAATCGTACTTTTTTGGAAGCTTGGCAAACCCTTTCATTGAAAGTGATTCTTGTCAGTCTCTTCTTGGGGCTACTTCAATAGGACACATACCATGGCGATATATCTTGGAACTACATTATTGTGCCAAGTTTCAAAGATCTATCACAAACCGTGTTTGTTTTATAGTTCCAACTACATGTATCCATATAGAAGAAAACAGAGTGAAACCTAAACATGAAAATGGTTACTGCAAAGGAACGGTTTAACCTAGAAGAACGAAATTTGGTGTGCCAAGGGGGATTGCTATACTGATCATTAAATGGAAGTATCATCAAGATTGGGTGTAAAAATGTTTGCTGAGATTTCCGGAAACACATAGTTTTTTGGAAGCTTGGCAAACCCTTTCATTGAAAATGATTCTCGTCAGTCTCTGCTTGGGTCTACGTCAATAGGACAGAAACATAGCGATAGAACTTGGAATTACATTATTGTGCAAAGTTTCAAAGAGCTAGCAAAAACCGTGTTTGATTAGAGTTCCAACTACATTTATCCATATAGGAGAAAACAGAGTGAACCTTAACATGAAAACGGTTGCTGCAAAGGAACGGTTTAACCTAAAAGAACGAAATTTGGTGAGCCGAGTGGGATTGGTGTACTGATTATTAAATTAACGTATCATCAAGATATGGTAAAAAAAAGTTTGCTGAGATTTCCGGAAACTCGTAGGTTTTTGGAAGCTTGGCAACCCCTTTCAATGAAAGTGATTCTCGTCAGTCTCTGCTTGGGGCTACTTCAATAGGACACAAACCATAGCGATAGAACTTGGAACTACATTATTATGCCAAGTTTCAAAGAGCTAGCACCAACCGTGTTTGATTTAGAGTTCCAACTACATGTATCCATATAGGAGAAAACAGAGTGAAACCTAAACATGAAAACGGTTACTGCAAAGGAACGGTTTAACCTAGAAGAACGAAATTTTTTGAGCTAAGTGGGATTGCTGTTCTGATCATTAAGTGGAAGTATCATCAATATTGGGTGGAAAAATGTTTGCTGAGATTTCCGGAAACTCGTAGTTTTTTGGAATCTTAGCAACCCTTTTCAATGAAAGTGATTCTCGTCAGTCTATGCTTGGGGCTACTTCAATAGGACAGAAACCATAGCGATAGAACTTGGAATTACATTATTGTGCAAGTTTGAAAGAGCTAGCACAAACCGTGTTTGATTTAGAGTTCCAAATACATGTATCCATATAGGAGAAAACAGAGTGAAACCTAAACATGAAAATGGTTCCTGCAAAGGAACGGTTTAACCTAGAAGAACGAAATTTGGTGAGCCTAGTTGGATTCGTGTACTAATCACTACCTGCAAGTATCATTAAGTTTGGGTGAAAAAAATGTTT
>NW_027552782.1:0-57849 GCF_045843805.1 Urocitellus parryii | reverse complement strand
ATCATTAAATGGAAGTATCATCAAGATTGGGTGAAAAAATATTAGCTGAGATTTCAGGAAACTCGTAGTTTTTTGGAAGCTTGGCAACCCCTTTCAATGAAAGGGATTCTCGTCAGTCTCTGCTTGGGGCTACTTCAATAGCACACAAACCATAGCGATAGAACTTGGAACTACATTATTGTGCCAAGTTTCAAAGAGCTAGCACAAACCGTGTTTGATTTAGAGTTACAACTACATGTATCCATATAGGAGAAAACAGAGTGAAACCTAAACATGAAAACGGTTACTGCAAAGGAACGGTTTAACCTTGAAGAACGAAATTTGGTGAGCCAAGTGGGATTCGTGTACTGATCACTACCTGCAAGTATCATCAAGATTGGGTGAAAAAATGTTTGCTGAGATTTCAGGAAACTCGTAGTTTTTTGGAAGCTTGGCAACCCCTTTCAATGAAAGGGATTCTCGTCAGTCTCTGCTTGGGGCTACTTCAATAGCACACAAACCATAGCGATAGAACTTGGAACTACATTATTGTGCCAAGTTTCAAAGAGCTAGCACAAACCGTGTTTGATTTAGAGTTCCAACTACATGTATCCATATAGGAGAAAACAGAGTGAAACCTAAACATGAAAACGGTTACTGCAAAGGAACGGTTTAACCTAGAAGAACGAAATTTGGTGAGCCAAGTGGGATTGGTGTACTGATCATTAAATGGAAGTATCATCAAGAATGGGTGAAAAAATGTTTGCTGAAATTTCAGAAAACTCGCAGTTTTTTGATGCCTGGCAACCCCTTTCTATGAAAGGTATTCTCGTCAGTCTCTGCTTGGGGCTACTTCAATAGCACACAAACCATAGCGATAGAACTTGGAACTACATTATTGTGCCAAGTTTCAAAGAGCTAGCACAAACCGTGTTTGATTTAGAGTTCCAACTACATGTATCCATATAGGAGAAAACAGAGTGAAACCTAAACATGAAAACGGTTACTGCAAAGGAACGGTTTAACCTAGAAGAACGAAATTTGGTGAGCCAAGTGGGATTCGTGTACTGATCACTACCTAAAAGTATCATCAAGATTGGGTGAAAAAATGTTTGCTGAGATTTCAGGAAACTCGCAGTTTTTTGGAAGCTTGGCAACCCCTTTCAATGAAAGGGATTCTCGTCAGTCTCTGCTTGGGGCTACTTCAATAGCACACAAACCATAGCGATAGAACTTGGAACTACATTATTGTGCCAAGTTTCAAAGAGCTAGCACAAACCGTGTTTGATTTAGAGTTTCAACTACATGTATCCATATAGGAGAAAACAGAGTGAAACCTAAACATGAAAACGGTTACTGCAAAGGAACGGTTTAACCTAGAAGAACGAAATTTGGTGAGCCAAGTGGGATTGGTGTACTGATCATTAAATGGAAGTATCATCAAGAATGGGTGAAAAAATGTTTGCTGAAATTTCAGAAAACTCGCAGTTTTTTGATGCCTGGCAACCCCTTTCTATGAAAGGTATTCTCGTCAGTCTCTGCTTGGGGCTACTTCAATAGCACACAAACCATAGCGATAGAACTTGGAACTACATTATTGTGCCAAGTTTCAAAGAGCTAGCACAAACCGTGTTTGATTTAGAGTTCCAACTACATGTATCCATATAGGAGAAAACAGAGTGAAACCTAAACATGAAAACGGTTACTGCAAAGGAACGGTTTAACCTAGAAGAACAAAATTTGGTGAGCCAAGTGGGATTCGTGTACTGATCACTACCTAAAAGTATCATCAAGATTGGGTGAAAAAATGTTTGCTGAGATTTCAGGAAACTCGCAGTTTTTTGGAAGCCTCCAACCCCTTTCAATGAAAGGGATTCTCGTCAGTCTCTGCTTGGAACTACTTCAATAGCACACAAACCATAGCGATAGATCTTGGAACTACATTATTGTGCCAAGTTTCAAAGAGCTAGCACAAACCGTGTTTGATTTAGAGTTCCAACTACATGTATCTATATAGGAGAAAAACAGAGTGAAACCTAAACATGAAAACGGTTACTGCAAAGGAACGTTTTAACCTAGAAGAACGAAATTTGGTGAGCCAAGTGGGATTGGTGTACTGATCATTAAATGGAAGTATCATCAAGACTGGGTGAAAAAATGTTTGCTGAGATTTCAGGAAACTCGCAGTTTTTTGAAGCCTGGCAACCCCTTTCTATGAAAGGGATTCTCGTCAGTCTCTGCTTGGGGCTACTTCAATAGCACACAAACCATAGCAATAGAACTTGAAACTACATTATTGTGCCAAGTTTCAAAGAGCTAGCACAAACCGTGTTTGATTTAGAGTTCCAAATGCATGTATCTATATAGGAGAAAACAGAGTGAAACCTAAATATGAAAACGATTACTGCAAAGGAACCGTTTAACATAGAAGAACGAAATTTGGTGAGTCAAGTGGGATTGCTGTACTGATCATTAAATGGAAGTATCATCAAGATTGGGTGAAAAAATGTTAGCTGAGATTTCAGAAAACTCGTAGTTTTTGGAAGCTTGGCAACCCCTTTCAATGAAAGGGATTCTCGTCAGTCTCTGCTTGGGGCTACTTCAATAGCACACAAACCATAGCGATAGAACTTGGAACTACATTATTGTGCCAAGTTTCAAAGAGCTAGCACAAACCGTGTTTGATTTAGAGTTCCAACTACATGTATCCATATAGGAGAAAACAGAGTGAAACCTAAACATGAAAATGGTTACTGCAAAGGAACGGTTTAACCTAGAAGAACGAAATTTGGTGAGCCAAGGTGGATTGGTGTACTGATCATTAAATGGAAGTATCATCAAGATTGGGTGAAAAAATGTTAGCTGAGATTTCAGGAAACTCGTAGTTTTTTGGAAGCTTGGCAACCCCTTTCAATGAAAGAGATTCTCGTCAGTCTCTGCTTGGGGCTACTTCAATAGCACAAAAACCATAGCGATAGAACTTGGAACTACATTATTGTGCCAAGTTTCAAAGAGCTAGCACAAACCGTGTTTGATTTAGAGTTCCAACTACATGTATCCATATAGGAGAAAACAGAGTGAAACCTAAACATGAAAACGGTTACTGCAAAGGAACGGTTTAACTAGAAGAACGAAAATTGGTGAGCCAAGTGGGATTCGTGTACTGATCACTACCTGCAAGTATCATCAAGATTGGGTGAAAAAATGTTTGCTGAGATTTCAGGAAACTCGCAGTTTTTTGGAAGCTTGGCAACCCCTTTCAATGAAAGGGATTCTCGTCAGTCTCTGCTTGGGGCTACTTCAATAGCACACAAACCATAGCGATAGAACTTGGAACTACATTATTGTGCCAAGATTCAAAGAGCTAGCACAAACCGTGTTTGATTTAGAGTTCCAACTACATGTATCCATATAGGAGAAAACAGAGTGAAACCTAAACATGAAAACGGTTACTGCAAAGGAACGGTTTAACCTAGAAGAACGAAATTTGGTGAGCCAAGTGGGATTGGTGTACTGATCATTAAATGGAAGTATCATCAAGAATGGGTGAAAAAATGTTTGCTGAAATTTCAGAAAACTCGCAGTTTTTTGATGCCTGGCAACCCCTTTCTATGAAAGGGATTCTCGTCAGTCTCTGCTTGGGGCTACTTCAATAGCACACAAACCATAGCGATAGAACTTGGAACTACATTATTGTGCCAAGTTTCAATGAGCTAGCACAAACCGTGTTTGATTTAGAGTTCCAACTACATGTATCCATATAGGAGAAAACAGAGTGAAACCTAAACATGAAAATGGTTACTGCAAAGGAACGGTTTAAACCTAGAAGAACGAAATTTGGTGAGCCAAGGTGGATTGGTGTACTGATCATTAAATGGAAGTATCATCAAGATTGGGTGAAAAAATGTTAGCTGAGATTTCAGGAAACTCGTAGTTTTTTGGAAGCTTGGCAACCCCTTTCAATGAAAGGGATTCTCGTCAGTTTCTGCTTGGGGCTACTTCAATAGCACACAAACCATAGCGATAGAACTTGGAACTACATTATTGTGCCAAGTTTCAAAGAGCTAGCACAAACCGTGTTTGATTTAGAGTTCCAACTACATGTATCCATATAGGAGAAAACAGAGTGAAACCTAAACATGAAAACGGTTACTGCAAAGGAACGGTTTAACCTAGAAGAACGAAATTTGGTGAGCCAAGTGGGATTCGTGTATTGATCACTACCTGCAAGTATCATCAAGATTGGGTGAAAAAATGTTTGCTGAGATTTCAGGAAACTCGCAGTTTTTTGAAGCCTGGCAACCCCTTTCTATGAAAGGGATTCTCGTCAGTCTCTGCTTGGGGCTACTTCAATTGCACACAAACCATAGCAATAGAACTTGAAACTACATTATTGTGCCAAGTTTCAAAGAGCTAGCACAAACCATATTTGATTTAGAGTTCCAAATGCATGTATCTATATAGGAGAAAACAGAGTTAAACCTAAATATGAAAACGATTACTGCAAAGGAACGGTTTAACATAGAAGAACGAAATTTGGTATGTCAAGTGGGATTGCTGTACTGATCATTAAATGGAAGTATCATCAAGATTGGGTGAAAAAATGTTAGCTGAGATTTCAGGAAACTCGTAGTTTTTTGGAAGCTTGGCAACCCCTTTCAATGAAAGGGATTCTCGTCAGTCTCTGCTTGGGGCTACTTCAATAGCACACAAACCATAGCGATAGAACTTGGAACTACATTATTATGCCAAGTTTCAAAGAGCTAGCACAAACCGTGTTTGATTTAGAGTTCCAACTACATGTATCCATATAGGAGAAAACAGAGTGAAACCTAAACATGAAAATGGTTACTGCAAAGGAACGGTTTAACCTAGAAGAACGAAATTTGGTGAGCCAAGGTCGATTGGTGTACTGATCATTAAATGGAAGGATCATCAAGATTGGGTGAAAAAATGTTTGCTGAGATTTCAAGAAACTCATAGTTTTTTGGAAGCTTGGCAACCCCTTTCAATGAAAGGGATTCTAGTCAGTCTCTGCTTGGGGCTCTTTCAATAGCACACAAACCATAGCGATAGAACTTGGAACTACATTATTGTGCCAAGTTTCAAAGAGCTAGCACAAACCGTGTTTGATTTAGAGTTCCAACTACATGTATCCATATAGGAGAAAACAGAGTGAAACCTAAACATGAAAACGGTTACTGCAAAGGAACGGTTTAACCTAGAAGAACGAAATTTGGTGAGGCAAGTGGGATTGGTGTACTGATCATTAAATGGAAGTATCATCAAGAATGGGTGAAAAAATGTTTGCTGAAATTTCAGAAAACTCGCAGTTTTTTGATGCCTGGCAACCCCTTTCTATGAAAGGGATTCTCGTCAGTCTCTGCTTGGGGCTACTTCAATAGCACACAAACCATAGCGATAGAACTTGGAACTACATTATTGTGCCAAGTTTCAATGAGCTAGCACAAACCGTGTTTGATTTAGAGTTCCACCTACATGTATCCATATAGGAGAAAACAGAGTGAAACCTAAACATGAAAATGGTTACTGCAAAGGAACGGTTTAACCTAGAAGAACGAAATTTGGTGAGCCAAGGTGGATTGGTGTACTGATCATTAAATGGAAGTATCATCAAGATTGGGTGAAAAAATGTTAGCTGAGATTTCAGGAAACTCGTAGTTTTTTAGAAGCTTGGCAACCCCTTTCAATGAAAGGGATTCTCGTCAGTCCCTGCTTGGGGCTACTTCAATAGCACACAAACCATAGCGATAGAACTTGGAACTACATTATTGTGCCAAGTTTCAAAGAGCTAGCACAAACCGTGTTTGATTTAGAGTTCCAACTACATGTATCCATATAGGAGAAAACAGAGTGAAACCTAAACATGAAAACGGTTACTGCAAAGGAACGGTTTAACCTAGAAGAACGAAATTTGGTGAGCCAAGTGGGATTCGTGTACTGATCACTACCTGCAAGTATCATCAAGACTGGGTGAAAAAATGTTTGCTGAGATTTCAGGAAACTCGCAGTTTTTTGAAGCCTGGCAACCCCTTTCTATGAAAGGGATTCTCGTCAGTCTCTGCTTGGGGCTACTTCAATAGCACACAAACCATAGCGATAGAACTTGGAACTACATTATTGTGCCAAGTTTCAAAGAGCTAGCACAAACCGTATTTGATTTAGAGTTCCAAATGCATGTATCTATATAGGAGAAAACAGAGTGAAACCTAAATATGAAAACGATTACTGCAAAGGAACGGTTTAACATAGAAGAACGAAATTTGGTGAGTCAAGTGGGATTGCTGTACTGATCATTAAATGGAAGTATCATCAATATTGGGTGAAAAATGTTAGCTGAGATTTCAGGAAACTCGTAGTTTTTTGGAAGCTTGGCAACCCCTTTCAATGAAAGGGATTCTCGTCAGTCTCTGCTTGGGGCTACTTCAATAGCACACAAACCATAGCGATAGAACTTGGAACTACATTATTGTGCCAAGTTTCAAAGAGCTAGCACAAACCGTGTTTGATTTAGAGTTCCAACTACATGTATCCATATAGGAGAAAACAGAGTGAAACCTAAACATGAAAACGGTTACTGCAAAGGAACGGTTTAACCTAGAAGAACGAAATTTGGTGAGCCAAGTGGGATTTTTGTACTGATCATTAAATGGAAGTATCATCAAGAATGGGTGAAAAAATGTTTGCTGAAATTTCAGAAAACTCGCAGTTTTTTGATGTCTGGCAACCCCTTTCTATGAAAGGGATTCTCGTCAGTCTCTGCTTGGGGCTACTTCAATAGCACACAAACCATAGCGATAGAACTTGGAACTACATTATTGTGCCAAGTTTCAATGAGCTAGCACAAACCGTGTTTGATTTAGAGTTCCAAATACATGTATCCATATAGGAGAAAACAGAGTGAAACCTAAACATGAAAATGGTTACTGCAAAGGAACGGTTTAACCTAGAAGAACGAAATTTGGTGAGCCAAGGTGGATTGGTGTACTGATCATTAAATGGAAGTATCATCAAGATTGGGTGAAAAAATGTTAGCTGAGATTTCAGGAAACTCGTAGTTTTTTGGAAGCTTGGCAACCCCTTTCAATGAAAGGGATTCTCGTCAGTCCCTGCTTGGGGCTACTTCAATAGCACACAAACCATAGCGATAGAACTTGGAACTACATTATTGTGCCAAGTTTCAAAGAGCTAGCACAAAACCGTGTTTGATTTAGAGTTCCAACTACATGTATCCATATAGGAGAAAACAGAGTGAAACCTAAACATGAAAACGGTTACTGCAAAGGAACGGTTTAACCTAGAAGAACGAAATTTGGTGAGCCAAGTGGGATTCGTGTACTGATCACTACCTGCAAGTATCATCAAGACTGGGTGAAAAAATGTTTGCTGAGATTTCAGGAAACTCGCAGTTTTTTGAAGCCTGGCAACCCCTTTCTATGAAAGGGATTCTCGTCAGTCTCTGCTTGGGGCTACTTCAATAGCACACAAACCATAGCAATAGAACTTGAAACTACATTATTGTGCCAAGTTTCAAAGAGCTAGCACAAACCGTATTTGATTTAGAGTTCCAAATGCATGTATCTATATAGGAGAAAACAGAGTGAAACCTAAATATGAAAACGATTACTGCAAAGGAACGGTTTAACATAGAAGAACGAAATTGGTGAGTCAAGTGGGATTGCTGTACTGATCATTAAATGGAAGTATCATCAAGATTGGGTGAAAAAATGTTAGCTGAGATTTCAGGACACTCGTAGTTTTTTGGAAGCTTGGCAACCCCTTTCAATGAAAGGGATTCTCGTCAGTCTCTGCTTGGGGCTACTTCAATAGCACACAAACCATAGCGATAGAACTTGGAACTACATTATTGTGCCAAGTTTCAAAGAGCTAGCACAAACCGTGTTTGATTTAGAGTTCCAACTACATGTATCCATATAGGAGAAAACAGAGTGAAACCTAAACATGAAAACGGTTACTGCAAAGGAACGGTTTAACCTAGAAGAACGAAATTTGGTGAGCCAAGTGGGATTTTTGTACTGATCATTAAATGGAAGTATCATCAAGAATGGGTGAAAAATGTTTGCTGAAATTTCAGAAAACTCGCAGTTTTTTGATGTCTGGCAACCCCTTTCAATGAAAGGGATTCTCGTCAGTCTCTGCTTGGGGCTACTTCAATAGCACACAAACCATAGCGATAGAACTTGGAACTACATTATTGTGCCAAGTTTCAATGAGCTAGCACAAAACCGTGTTTGATTTAGAGTTCCAAATACATGTATCCATATAGGAGAAAACAGAGTGAAACCTAAACATGAAAATTGGTTACTGCAAAGGAACGGTTTAACCTAGAAGAACGAAATTTGGTGAGCCAAGGTGGATTGGTGTACTGATCATTAAATGGAAGTATCATCAAGATTGGGTGAAAAAATGTTAGCTGAGATTTCAGGAAACTCGTAGTTTTTTGGAAGCTTGGCAACCCCTTTCAATGAAAGGGATTCTCGTCAGTCCCTGCTTGGGGCTACTTCAATAGCACACAAACCATAGCGATAGAACTTGGAACTACATTATTGTGCCAAGTTTCAAAGAGCTAGCACAAACCGTGTTTGATTTAGAGTTCCAACTACATGTATCCATATAGGAGAAAACAGAGTGAAACCTAAACATGAAAACGGTTACTGCAAAGGAACGGTTTAATCTAGAAGAACGAAATTTGGTGAGCCTAGTGGGATTCGTGTACTGATCATTAAATGGAAGTATCATCAAGACTGGGTGAAAAAATTTTTGCTGAGATTTCAGAAAACTCGCAGTTTTTTGATGCCTGGCAACCCCTTTCTATGAAAGGGATTCTCGTCAGTCTCTGCTTGGGTCTACTTGAATAGCACACAAACCATAGCGATAGAACTTGGAACTACATTATTGTGCCAAGTTTCAAAGAGCTAGCACACACCGTGTTTGATTTAGAGTTCCAACTACATGTATCCATATAGGAGAAAACAGAGTGAAACCTAAACATGAAAACGGTTACTGCAAAGGAACGGTTTAACCTAGAAGAACGAAATATGGTGAGTCAAGTGGGATTCGTGTACTGATCACTACCTACAAGTATCATCAAGATTGGGTGAAAAAATGTTTGCTGAGATTTCAGGAAACTCGCAGTTTTTGCAAGCCTCCCACCCCTTTCAATGAAAGGGATTCTCGTCAGTCTCTGCTTGGGGCTACTTCAATAGCACACAAACCATAGCGATAGAACTTGGAACTACATTATTGTGCCAAGTTTCAAAGAGCTAGCACAAACCGTGTTTGATTTAGAGTTCCAACTACATGTATCTATATAGGAGAAAACAGAGTGAAACCTAAACATGAAAACGGTTACTGCAAAGGAACGTTTAACCTAGAAGAACGAAATTTGGTGAGCCAAGTGGGATTGGTGTACTGATCATTAAATGGAAGTATCATCAAGAATGGGTGAAAAAATGTTTGCTGAAATTTCAGAAAACTCGCAGTTTTTTGATGCCTGGCAACCCCTTTCTATGAAAGGGATTCTCGTCAGTCTCTGCTTGGGGCTACTTCAATAGCACACAAACCATAGCGATAGAACTTGGAACTACATTATTGTGCCAAGTTTCAATGAGCTAGCACAAACCGTGTTTGATTTAGAGTTCCAACTACATGTATCCATATAGGAGAAAACAGAGTGAAACATAAACATGAAAATGGTTACTGCAAAGGAATGGTTTAACCTAGAAGAACGAAATTTGGTGAGCCAAGGTGGATTGGTGTACTGATCATTAAATGGAAGTATCATCAAGATTGGGTGAAAAAATGTTAGCTGAGATTTCAGGAAACTCGTAGTTTTTTGGAAGCTTGGCAACCCCTTTCAATGAAAGGGATTCTCGTCAGTCCCTGCTTGGGGCTACTTCAATAGCACACAAACCATAGCGATAGAACTTGGAACTACATTATTGTGCCAAGTTTCAAAGAGCTAGCACAAACCGTGTTTGATTTAGAGTTCCAACTACATGTATCCATATAGGAGAAAACAGGTGAAACCTAAACATGAAAACGGTTACTGCAAAGGAACGGTTTAACCTAGAAGAACGAAATTTGGTGAGCCTAGTGGGATTCGTGTACTGATCATTAAATGGAAGTATCATCAAGACTGGGTGAAAAAATGTTAGCTGAGATTTCAGGAAACTCGCAGTTTTTTGAAGCCTGGCAACCCCTTTCTATGAAAGGGATTCTCGTCAGTCTCTGCTTGGGGCTACTTCAATAGCACACAATCCATAGCAATAGAACATGAAACTACATTATTGTGCCAAGTTTCAAAGAGCTAGCACAAACCGTGTTTGATTTAGAGTTTCCAACTACATGTATCCATATAGGAGAACACAGAGTGAAACCTAAACATGAAAACGGTTAAAGCAAAGGAACGGTTTAACCTAGAAGAACGAAATTTGGTGAGCCAAGTGGGATTCGTGTACTGATCAGTACCTGCAAGTATCATCAAGATTGGGGGAAAAAATGTTTGCTGAGATTTCAGGAAACTCGCAGTTTTTTGGAAGCTTGGCAACCCCTTTCAATGAAAGGGATTCTCGTCAGTCTCTGCTTGGGCTACTTCAATAGCACACAAACCATAGCGATAGAACTTGGAACTACATTATTGTGCCAAGTTTCAAAGAGCTAGCACAAACCGTGTTTGATTTAGAGTTCCAACTACATGTATCCATATAGGAGAAAACAGAGTGAAACCTAAACATGAAAACGGTTACTGCAAAGGAACGGTTTAACCTAGAAGAACGAAATATGGTGAGTCAAGTGGGATTCGTGTACTGATCACTACCTACAAGTATCATGAAGATTGGGTGAAAAAATGTTTGCTGAGATTTCAGGAAACTCGCAGTTTTTTGCAAGCCTCCAACCCCTTTCAATGAAAGGGATTCTCGTCAGTCTCTGCTTGGGGCTACTTCAATAGCACACAAACCATAGCGATAGAACTTGGAACTACATTACTGTGCCAAGTTTCAAAGAGCTAGCACAAACCGTGTTTGATTTAGAGTTCCAACTACATGTATCTATATAGGAGAAAACAGAGTGAAACCTAAATATGAAAACGATTACTGCAAAGGAACGGTTTAACATAGAAGAACGAAATTTGGTGAGTCAAGTGGGATTGCTGTACTGATCATTAAATGGAAGTATCATCAAGATTGGGTGAAAAAATGTTAGCTGAGATTTCAGGACACTCGTAGTTTTTTGGAAGCTTGGCAACCCCTTTCAATGAAAGGGATTCTCGTCAGTCTCTGCTTGGGGCTACTTCAATAGCACACAAACCATAGCGATAGAACTTGGAACTACATTATTGTGCCAAGTTTCAAAGAGCTAGCACAAACCGTGTTTGATTTAGAGTTCCAACTACATGTATCCATATAGGAGAAAACAGAGTGAAACCTAAACATGAAAACGGTTACTGCAAAGGAACGGTTTAACCTAGAAGAACGAAATTTGGTGAGCCAAGTGGGATTTTTGTACTGATCATTAAATGGAAGTATCATCAAGAATGGGTGAAAAAATGTTTGCTGAAATTTCAGAAAACTCGCAGTTTTTTGATGTCTGGCAACCCCTTTCAATGAAAGGGATTCTCGTCAGTCTCTGCTTGGGGCTACTTCAATAGCACACAAACCATAGCGATAGAACTTGGAACTACATTATTGTGCCAAGTTTCAATGAGCTAGCACAAACCGTGTTTGATTTAGAGTTCCAAATACATGTATCCATATAGGAGAAAACAGAGTGAAACCTAAACATGAAAATGGTTACTGCAAAGGAACGGTTTAACCTAGAAGAACGAAATTTGGTGAGCCAAGGTGGATTGGTGTACTGATCATTAAATGGAAGTATCATCAAGATTGGGTGAAAAAATGTTAGCTGAGATTTCAGGAAACTCGTAGTTTTTTGGAAGCTTGGCAACCCCTTTCAATGAAAGGGATTCTCGTCAGTCCCTGCTTGGGGCTACTTCAATAGCACACAAACCATAGCGATAGAACTTGGAACTACATTATTGTGCCAAGTTTCAAAGAGCTAGCACAAACCGTGTTTGATTTAGAGTTCCAACTACATGTATCCATATAGGAGAAAACAGAGTGAAACCTAAACATGAAAACGGTTACTGCAAAGGAACGGTTTAATCTAGAAGAACGAAATTTGGTGAGCCTAGTGGGATTCGTGTACTGATCATTAAATGGAAGTATCATCAAGACTGGGTGAAAAAATTTTTGCTGAGATTTCAGAAAACTCGCAGTTTTTTGATGCCTGGCAACCCCTTTCTATGAAAGGGATTCTCGTCAGTCTCTGCTTGGGTCTACTTGAATAGCACACAAACCATAGCGATAGAACTTGGAACTACATTATTGTGCCAAGTTTCAAAGAGCTAGCACACACCGTGTTTGATTTAGAGTTCCAACTACATGTATCCATATAGGAGAAAACAGAGTGAAACCTAAACATGAAAACGGTTACTGCAAAGGAACGGTTTAACCTAGAAGAACGAAATATGGTGAGTCAAGTGGGATTCGTGTACTGATCACTACCTACAAGTATCATCAAGATTGGGTGAAAAAATGTTTGCTGAGATTTCAGGAAACTCGCAGTTTTTTGCAAGCCTCCCACCCCTTTCAATGAAAGGGATTCTCGTCAGTCTCTGCTTGGGGCTACTTCAATAGCACACAAACCATAGCGATAGAACTTGGAACTACATTATTGTGCCAAGTTTCAAAGAGCTAGCACAAACCGTGTTTGATTTAGAGTTCCAACTACATGTATCTATATAGGAGAAAACAGAGTGAAACCTAAACATGAAAACGGTTACTGCAAAGGAACGTTTTAACCTAGAAGAACGAAATTTGGTGAGCCAAGTGGGATTGGTGTACTGATCATTAAATGGAAGTATCATCAAGAATGGGTGAAAAAATGTTTGCTGAAATTTCAGAAAACTCGCAGTTTTTTGATGCCTGGCAACCCCTTTCTATGAAAGGGATTCTCGTCAGTCTCTGCTTGGGGCTACTTCAATAGCACACAAACCATAGCGATAGAACTTGGAACTACATTATTGTGCCAAGTTTCAATGAGCTAGCACAAACCGTGTTTGATTTAGAGTTCCAACTACATGTATCCATATAGGAGAAAACAGAGTGAAACATAAACATGAAAATGGTTACTGCAAAGGAATGGTTTAACCTAGAAGAACGAAATTTGGTGAGCCAAGGTGGATTGGTGTACTGATCATTAAATGGAAGTATCATCAAGATTGGGTGAAAAAATGTTAGCTGAGATTTCAGGAAACTCGTAGTTTTTTGGAAGCTTGGCAACCCCTTTCAATGAAAGGGATTCTCGTCAGTCCCTGCTTGGGGCTACTTCAATAGCACACAAACCATAGCGATAGAACTTGGAACTACATTATTGTGCCAAGTTTCAAAGAGCTAGCACAAACCGTGTTTGATTTAGAGTTCCAACTACATGTATCCATATAGGAGAAAACAGAGTGAAACCTAAACATGAAAACGGTTACTGCAAAGGAACGGTTTAACCTAGAAGAACGAAATTTGGTGAGCCTAGTGGGATTCGTGTACTGATCATTAAATGGAAGTATCATCAAGACTGGGTGAAAAAATGTTAGCTGAGATTTCAGGAAACTCGCAGTTTTTTGAAGCCTGGCAACCCCTTTCTATGAAAGGGATTCTCGTCAGTCTCTGCTTGGGGCTACTTCAATAGCACACAATCCATAGCAATAGAACATGAAACTACATTATTGTGCCAAGTTTCAAAGAGCTAGCACAAACCGTGTTTGATTTAGAGTTCCAACTACATGTATCCATATAGGAGAACACAGAGTGAAACCTAAACATGAAAACGGTTAAAGCAAAGGAACGGTTTAACCTAGAAGAACGAAATTTGGTGAGCCAAGTGGGATTCGTGTACTGATCAGTACCTGCAAGTATCATCAAGATTGGGGGAAAAAATGTTTGCTGAGATTTCAGGAAACTCGCAGTTTTTTGGAAGCTTGGCAACCCCTTTCAATGAAAGGGATTCTCGTCAGTCTCTGCTTGGGGCTACTTCAATAGCACACAAACCATAGCGATAGAACTTGGAACTACATTATTGTGCCAAGTTTCAAAGAGCTAGCACAAACCGTGTTTGATTTAGAGTTCCAACTACATGTATCCATATAGGAGAAAACAGAGTGAAACCTAAACATGAAAACGGTTACTGCAAAGGAACGGTTTAACCTAGAAGAACGAAATATGGTGAGTCAAGTGGGATTCGTGTACTGATCACTACCTACAAGTATCATGAAGATTGGGTGAAAAAATGTTTGCTGAGATTTCAGGAAACTCGCAGTTTTTTGCAAGCCTCCAACCCCTTTCAATGAAAGGGATTCTCGTCAGTCTCTGCTTGGGGCTACTTCAATAGCACACAAACCATAGCGATAGAACTTGGAACTACATTACTGTGCCAAGTTTCAAAGAGCTAGCACAAACCGTGTTTGATTTAGAGTTCCAACTACATGTATCTATATAGGAGAAAACAGAGTGAAACCTAAACATGAAAACGGTTACTGCAAAGGAACGTTTTAACCTAGAAGAACGAAATTTGGTGAGCCAAGTGGGATTGGTGTACTGATCATTAAATGGAAGTATCATCAAGATTGGGTGAAAAAATGTTAGCTGAGATTTCAGGAAACTCGTAGTTTTTTGGAAGCTTGATAACCCCTTTCAATGAAAGGGATTCTCGTCAGTCTCTGCTTGGGCCTACTTCAATAGCACACAAACCATAGCGATAGAACTTTTAACTACATTATTGTGCCAAGTTTCAAAGAGGTAGCACAAACCGTGTTTGATTTAGAGTTCCAATACATGTATCCATATAGGAGAAAACAGAGTGAAACCTAAACATGAAAACGGTTACTGCAAAGAAACGGTTTAACCTAGAAGAACGAAATTTGGTGAGCCAAGTGGGATTGGTGTACCGATCATTAAATAGAAGTATCATCAAGATTGGGTGAAAAAATATTTGCTGAGATTTCAGGAAACTCGTAGTTTTTTGGAAGCTTGGCAACCCCTTTCAATGAAAGTGATTCTCGTCAATCTCTGCTTGGGGCTACTTCAATAGCATACAAACCATAGCAATAGAACTTGGAACTATATTATTGTGCCAAGTTTCAAAGAGCTAGCACAAACCGTGTTTGATTTAGAGTTCCAACTACATGTATCCATATAGGAGAAAACAGAGTGAAACCTAAACATGAAAACGGTTACTGCAAAGGAACGGTTTAACCTAGAAGAACGAAATTTGGTGAGCCAAGTGGGATTTTTGTACTGATCATTAAATGGAAGTATCATCAAGAATGGGTGAAAAAATGTTTGCTGAAATTTCAGAAAACTCGCAGTTTTTTGATGCCTGGCAACCCCTTTCTATGAAAGGGATTCTCGTCAGTCTCTGCTTGGGGCTACTTCAATAGCACACAAACCATAGCGATAGAACTTGGAACTACATTATTGTGCCAAGTTTCAATGAGCTAGCACAAACCGTGTTTGATTTAGAGTTCCAAATACATGTATCCATATATGAGAAAACAGAGTGAAACCTAAACATGAAAATGGTTACTGCAAAGGAACGGTTTAACCTAGAAGAACGAAATTTGGTGAGCCAAGGTGGATTGGTGTACTGATCATTAAATGGAAGTATCATCAAGATTGGGTGAAAAAATGTTTGCTGAGATTTCAGGAAACTCGTAGTTTTTTGGAAGCTTGGCAACCCCTTTCAATGAAAGGGATTCTCGTCAGTCCCTGCTTGGGGCTACTTCAATAGCACACAAACCATAGCGATAGAACTTGGAACTACATTATTGTGCCAAGTTTCAAAGAGCTAGCACAAACCGTGTTTGATTTAGAGTTCCAACTACATGTATCCATATAGGAGAAAAAAGAGTGAAACCTAAACATAAAAACGGTTACTGCAAAGGAACGGTTTAATCTAGAAGAACGAAATTTGGTGAGCCTAGTGGGATTCGTGTACTGATCATTAAATGGAAGTATCATCAAGACTGGGTGAAAAAATTTTTGCTGAGATTTCAGAAAACTCGCAGTTTTTTGATGCCTGGCAACCCCTTTCTATGAAAGGGATTCTCGTCAGTCTCTGCTTGGGGCTACTTGAATAGCACACAAACCATAGCGATAGAACTTGGAACTACATTATTGTGCCAAGTTTTAAAGAGCTAGCACACACCGTGTTTGATTTAGAGTTCCAACTACATGTATCCATATAGGAGAAAACAGAGTGAAACCTAAACATGAAAACGCTTACTGCAAAGGAACGGTTTAACCTAGAAGAACGAAATATGGTGAGTCAAGTGGGATTCGTGTACTGATCACTACCTACAAGTATCATCAAGATTGGGTGAAAAAATGTTTGCTGAGATTTCAGGAAACTCGCAGTTTTTTGCAAGCCTCCAACCCCTTTCAATGAAAGGGATTCTCGTCAGTCTCTGCTTGGGGCTACTTCAATAGCACACAAACCATAGCGATAGAACTTGGAACTACATTATTGTGCCAAGTTTCAAAGAGCTAGCACAAACCGTGTTTGATTTAGAGTTCCAACTACATGTATCTATATAGGAGAAAACAGAGTGAAACCTAAACATGAAAACGGTTACTGCAAAGGAACCTTTTAACCTAGAAGAACGAAATTTGGTGAGCCAAGTGGGATTGGTGTACTGATCATTAAATGGAAGTATCATCAAGAATGGGTGAAAAAATGTTTGCTGAAATTTCAGAAAACTCGCAGTTTTTTGATGCCTGGCAACCCCTTTCTATGAAAGGGATTCTCGTCAGTCTCTGCTTGGGGCTACTTCAATAGCACACAAACCATAGCGATAGAACTTGGAACTACATTATTGTGCCAAGTTTCAATGAGCTAGCACAAACCGTGTTTGATTTAGAGTTCCAACTACATGTATCCATATAGGAGAAAACAGAGTGAAACATAAACATGAAAATGGTTACTGCAAAGGAATGGTTTAACCTAGAAGAACGAAATTTGGTGAGCCAAGGTGGATTGGTGTACTGATCATTAAATGGAAGTATCATCAAGATTGGGTGAAAAAATTTTAGCTGAGATTTCAGGAAACTCGTAGTTTTTTGGAAGCTTGGCAACCCCTTTCAATGAAAGGGATTCTCGTCAGTCCCTGCTTGGGGCTACTTCAATAGCACACAAACCATAGCGATAGAACTTGGAACTACATTATTGTGCCAAGTTTCAAAGAGCTAGCACAAACCGTGTTTGATTTAGAGTTCCAACTACATGTATCCATATAGGAGAAAACAGAGTGAAACCTAAACATGAAAACGGTTACTGCAAAGGAACGTTTTAACCTAGAATAACGAAATTTGGTGAGCCTAGTGGGATTCGTGTACTGATCATTAAATGGAAGTATCATCAAGACTGGGTGAAAAAATGTTTGCTGAGATTTCAGGAAACTCGCAGTTTTTTGAAGCCTGGCAACCCCTTTCTATGAAAGGGATTCTCGTCAGTCTCTGCTTGGGGCTACTTCAATAGCACACAATCCATAGCAATAGAACTTGAAACTACATTATTGTGCCAAGTTTCAAAGAGCTAGCACAAACCGTGTTTGATTTAGAGTTCCAAATGCATGTATCTATATAGGAGAAAACAGAGTGAAACCTAAATATGAAAACGATTACTGCAAAGGAACGGTTTAACATAGAAGAACGAAATTTGGTGAGTCAAGTGGGATTGCTGTACTGATCATCAAATTGAAGTATCATCAAGATTGGGTGAAAAAATGTTAGCTGAGATTTCAGGAAACTCGTAGTTTTTTGGAAGCTTGGCAACCCCTTTCAATGAAAGGGATTCTCGTCAGTCTCTGCTTGGGGCTACTTCAATAGCACACAAACCATAGCGATAGAACTTGGAACTACATTATTGTGCCAAGTTTCAAAGAGCTAGCACAAACCGTGTTTGATTTAGAGTTCCAACTACATGTATCCATATAGGAGAAAACAGAGTGAAACCTAAACATGAAAATGGTTACTGCAAAGGAACGGTTTAACCTAGAAGAACGAAATTTGGTGAGCCAAGGTCGATTGGTGTACTGATCATTAAATGGAAGTATCATCAAGATTGGGTGAAAAAATGTTAGCTGAGATTTCAGGAAACTCGTAGTTTTTTGGAAGCTTGGCAACCCCTTTCAATGAAAGGGATTCTCGTCAGTCTCTGCTTGGGGCTACTTCAATAGCACACAAACCATAGCGATAGAACTTGGAACTACATTATTGTGCCAAGTTTCAAAGAGCTAGCACAAACCGTGTTTGATTTAGAGTTCCAACTACATGTATCCATATAGGAGAACACAGAGTGAAACCTAAACATGAAAACGGTTAAAGCAAAGGAACGGTTTAACCTAGAAGAACGAAATTTGGTGAGCCAAGTGGGATTCGTGTACTGATCAGTACCTGCAAGTATCATCAAGATTGGGGGAAAAAATGTTTGCTGAGATTTCAGGAAACTCGCAGTTTTTTGGAAGCTTGGCAACCCCTTTCAATGAAAGGGATTCTCGTCAGTCTCTGCTTGGGGCTACGTCAATAGCACACAAACCATAGCGATAGAACTTGGAACTACATTATTGTGCCAAGTTTCAAAGAGCTAGCACAAACCGTGTTTGATTTAGTGTTCCAACTACATGTATCCATATAGGAGAAAACAGAGTGAACCCTAAACATGAAAACGGTTACTGCAAAGGAACGGTTTAACCTAGAAGAACGAAATATGGTGAGTCAAGTGGGATTCGTGTACTGATCACTACCTATAAGTATCATGAAGATTGGGTGAAAAAATGTTTGCTGAGATTTCAGGAAACTCGCAGTTTTTTGCAAGCCTCCAACCCCTTTCAATGAAAGGGATTCTCGTCAGTCTCTGCTTGGGGCTACTTCAATAGCACACAAACCATAGCGATAGAACTTGGAACTACACTACTGTGCCAAGTTTCAAAGAGCTAGCACAAACCGTGTTTGATTTAGAGTTCCAACTACATGTATCTATATAGGAGAAAACAGAGTGAAACCTAAACATGAAAACGGTTACTGCAAAGGAACGTTTTAACCTAGAAGAACGAAATTTGGTGAGCCAAGTGGGATTGGTGTACTGATCATTAAATGGAAGTATCATCAAGATTGGGTGAAAAAATGTTAGCTGAGATTTCAGGAAACTCGTAGTTTTTTGGAAGCTTGATAACCCCTTTCAATGAAAGGGATTCTCATCAGTCTCTGCTTGGGGCTACTTCAATAGCACACAAACCATAGCCATAGAACTTGGAACTACATTATTGTGCCAAGTTTCAAAGAGGTAGCACAAACCGTGTTTGATTTAGAGTTCCAATACATGTATCCATATAGGAGAAAACAGAGTGAAACCTAAACATGAAAACGGTTACTGCAAAGAAACGGTTTAACCTAGAAGAACGAAATTTGGTGAGCCAAGTGGGATTGGTGTACCGATCATTAAATAGAAGTATCATCAAGATTGGGTGAAAAAATATTTGCTGAGATTTCAGGAAACTCGTAGTTTTTTGGAAGCTTGGCAACCCCTTTCAATGAAAGTGATTCTCGTCAGTCTCTGCTTGGGGCTACTTCAATAGCATACAAACCATAGCAATAGAACTTGGAACTATATTATTGTGCCAAGTTTCAAAGAGCTAGCACAAACCGTGTTTGATTTAGAGTTCCAACTACATGTATCCATATAGGAGAAAACAGAATGAAACCTAAACATGAAAATGGGTACTGCAAAGGAAAGGTTTAACCTATAAGAACGAAATTTGGTGAGCCAAGGTGGATTGGTGTACTGATCATTAAATGGAAGTATCATCAAGATTGGGTGAAAAAATGTTAGCTGAGATTTCAGGAAACTCGTAGTTTTTTGGAAGCTTGGCAACCCCTTTCAATGAAAGGGATTCTCGTCAGTCTCTGCTTGGGGCTACTTAAATAGCACACAAACCATAGCGATAGAACTTGGAACTACATTACTGTGCCAAGTTTCAAAGAGCTAGCACAAACCGTGTTTGATTTAGAGTTCCAACTACATGTATCCATATAGGAGAAAACAGAGTGAAACCTAAACATGAAAACGGTTACTTCAAGGGAACGGTTTAACCTAGAAGAACGAAATTTGGTGAGCCAAGTGGGATTGGTGTACTGATCACTACCTGCAAGTATCATCAAGATTGGGTGAAAAAAATCTTTGCTGAGATTTCAGGAAACTCGCAGTTTTTTGGAAGCTTGGCAACCCCTTTCAATGAAAGGGATTCTCGTCAGTCTCTGCTTGGGGCTACTTCAATAGCACACAAACCATAGCGATAGAACTTGGAACTACATTATTGTGCCAAGTTTCAAAGAGCTAGCACAAACCGTGTTTGATTTAGAGTTCCAACTACATGTATCCATATAGGAGAAAACAGAGTGAAACCTAAACATGAAAACGGTTACTGCAAAGGAACGGTTTAACCTAGAAGAACGAAATTTGGTGAGCCAAGTGGGATTCGTGTACTGATCACTATCTGCAAGTATCATCAAGATTGGGTGAAAAAATGTTTGCAGAGATTTCAGGAAACTCACAGTTTTTTGGAAGCCTGCAACCCCTTTCAACGAAAGGGATTCTCGTCAGTCTCTGCTTGGGGCTACTTCAATAGCAAACAAACCCTAGCGATAGAACTTGGAACTACATTATTGTGCCAAGTTTCCAAGAGCTTGCACAAACCGTGTTTGATTTAGAGTTCCAACTACATGTATCTATATAGGAGAAAACAGAGTGAAACCTAAACATGAAAACGGTTACTGCAAAGGATCGGTTTAACCTAGAAGAACGAAATTTGGTGAGCCAAGTGGGATTGGTGTACTGATCATTAAATGGAAGTATCATCAAGATTGGGTGAAAAAATGTTTGCTGAGATTTCAGGAAACTCGTAGTTTTTTGGAAGCTTGGCAACCCATTTCAATGAAAGGGATTCTCGTCAGTCTCTGCTTGGGGATACTTCAATAGCACACAAACCATAGCGATAGAACTTGGAACTACATTACTGTGCCAAGTTTCAAAGAGCTAGCACAAACCGTGTTTGATTTAGAGTTCCAACTACATGTATCCATATAGGAGAAAACAGAGTGAAACCTAAACATGAAAACGGTTACTGCAAAGGAACGGTTTAACCTAGAACAACGAAATTTGGTGAGCCAAGGTGGATAGGTGTACTGATCATTAAATGGAAGTATCATCAAGATTGGGTGAAAAAATGTTAGCTGAGATTTCAGGAAACTCGTAGTTTTTTGGAAGCTTGGCAACCCCTTTCAATGAAAGGGATTCTCGTCAGTCTCTGCTTGGGGCTACTTCAATAGCACACAAACCATAGCGATAGAACTTGGAACTACATTATTGTGCCAAGTTTCAAAGAGCTAGCACAAACCGTGTTTGATTTAGAGTTCCAACTACATGTATCCATATAGGAGAAAACAGAGTGAAACCTAAACATGAAAACGGTTACTGCAAAGGAACGGTTTAACCTAGAAGAACGAAATTTGGTGAGCCAAGCGGGATTGGTGTACTGATCATTAAATGGAAGTATCATCAAGACTGGGTGAAAAAATGTTTGCTGAGATTTCAGGAAACTCGCAGTTTTTTGGAAGCCTGGCAACCCCTTTCTATGAAACGGATTCTCGTCAGTCTCTGCTTGGGGCTACTTCAATAGCACACAAACCTTAGCGATAGAACTTGGAACTACATTATTGTGCCAAGTTTCAAAGAGCTAGCACAAACCGTGTTTGATTTAGAGTTCCAACTACATGTATCCATATAGGAGAAAACAGAGTGAAACCTAAACATGAAAACGGTTACTGCAAAGGAACGGTTTAACCTAGAAGAACGAAATTTGGTGAGCCAAGTGGGATCGGTGTACTGATCATTAAATGGAAGTATGATCAAGATTGGGTGAAAAAATGTTTGCTGAGATTTCTGGAAACTCGCAGTTTTTTGGAAGCTTGGCAACTTCTTTCAATGAAAGGGATTCTCGTCAGTCTCTGCTTGGGGCTACTTCAATAGCACACAAACCTTAGCGATAGAACTTGAATCTACATTATTGTGCCAAGTTTCAAAGAGCTAGCACAAACCGTGTTTGATTTAGAGTTCCAACTACATGTATCTATATAGGAGAAAATAGAGTGAAACCTAAATATGAAAACGATTACTGCAAAGGAACGGTTTAACCTAGAAGAACGAAATTTGGTGAGCCAAGTGGGATTGGTGTACTGATCATTAAATAGAAGTATCATCAAGATTGGGTGAAAAAATATTTGCTGAGATTTCAGGAAACTCGTAGTTTTTTGGAAGCTTGGCAACCCCTTTCACTGAACGTGATTCTCGTCAGTCTCTGCTTGGGGCTACTTCAATAGCACACAAACCATAGCGATAGAACTTGGAACTACATTATTGTGCCAAGTTTCAAAGAGCCAGCACAAACCGTGTTTGATTTAGAGTTCCAACTACATGTATCCATATAGGAGAAAACAGAGTGAAACCTAAACATGAAAATGGTTACTGCAAAGGAACGGTTTAAACTAGAAGAACAAAATTTGGTGAGCCAAGTGGGATTGGTGTACTGATCATTAAATGGAAGTATCATCAAGATTGGGTGAAAAAATGTTAGCTGAGATTTCAGGAAACTCGTAGTTTTTTGGAAGCTTGGCAACCCCTTTCAATGAAAGGGATTCTCGTCATTCTCTGCTTGGGGCTACATCAATAGCACACAAACCATAGCGATAGAACTTGGAACTACATTATTGTGCCAAGTTTCAAAGAGCTAGCACAAACCGTGTTTGATTTAGAGTTCCAACTACATGTATCCATATAGGAGAAAACAGAGTGAAACCTAAATATGAAAACGGTTACTGCAAAGGAACGGTTTAACCTAGAAGAACGAAATTTGGTGAGCCAAGGTGGATAGGTGTACTGATCATTAAATGGAAGTATCATCAAGATTGGGTGAAAAAATGTTAGCTGAGATTTCAGGAAACTCGTAGTTTTTTGGAAGCTTGGCAACCCCTTTCAATGAAAGGGATTCTCGTCAGTCTCTGCTTGGGGCTACTTCAATAGCACACAAACCATAGCGATAGAACTTGGAACTACATTATTGTGCCAAGTTTCAAAGAGCTAGCACAAACCGTGTTTGATTTAGAGTTCCAACTACATGTATCCTTATAGGAGAAAACAGAGTGAAACCTAAACATGAAAACGGTTACTGCAAAGGAACGGTTTAACCTAGAAGAACGAAATTTGGTGAGCCAAGTGGGATTCGTGTACTGATCACTACCTGCAAGTATCATCAAGATTGGGTGAAAAAATGTTTGCTGAGATTTCAGGAAACTCGCAGTTTTTTGGAAGCTTGGCAACCCCTTTCAATGAAAGGGATTCTCGTCAGTCTCTGCTTGGGGCTACTTCAATAGCACACAAACCATAGCGATAGAACTTGGAACTACATTATTGTGCCAAGTTTCAAAGAGCTAGCACAAACCGTGTTTGATTTAGAGTTCCAACTACATGTATCCATATAGGAGAAAACAGAGTGAAACCTAAACATGAAAACGGTTACTGCAAAGGAACGGTTTAACCTAGAAGAACGAAATTTGGTGAGCCAAGCGGGATTGGTGTACTGATCATTAAATGGAAGTATCATCAAGACTTGGTGAAAAAATGTTTGCTGAGATTTCAGGAAACTCGCAGTTTTTTGGAAGCCTGGCAACCCCTTTCTATGAAAGGGATTCTCGTCAGTCCCTGGTTGGGGCTACTTCAATAGCACACAAACCTTAGCGATAGAACTTGGAACTACATTATTGTGCCAAGTTTCAAAGAGCTAGCACAAACCGTGTTTGATTTAGAGTTCCAACTACATGTATCCATATAGGAGAAAACAGAGTGAAACCTAAACATGAAAACGGTTACTGCAAAGGAACGGTTTAACCTAGAAGAACGAAATTTGGTGAGCCAAGTGGGATTGGTGTACTGATCATTAAATGGAAGTATGATCAAGATTGGGTGAAAAAATGTTTGCTGAGATTTCTGGAAACTCGCAGTTTTTTGGAAGCTTGGCAACCCCTTTCAATAAAAGGGATTCTCGTCAGTCTCTGCTTGGGGCTACTTCAATAGCACACAAACCTTAGCGATAGAACTTGAATCTATATTATTGTGCCAAGTTTCAAAGAGCTAGCACAAACCGTGTTTGATTTAGAGTTCCAACTACATGTATCTATATAGGAGAAAATAGAGTGAAACCTAAATATGAAAACGATTACTGCAAAGGAACGGTTTAACCTAGAAGAACGAAATTTGGTGAGCCAAGTGGGATTGGTGTACTGATCATTAAATAGAAGTATCATCAAGATTGGGTGAAAAAATATTTGCTGAGATTTCAGGAAACTCGTAGTTTTTTGGCAGCTTGGCAACCCCTTTCAATGAACGTGATTCTCGTCAGTCTCTGCTTGGGGCTACTTCAATAGCACACAAACCATAGCGATAGAACTTGGAACTACATTATTGTGCCAAGTTTCAAAGAGCCAGCACAAACCGTGTTTGATTTAGAGTTCCAAATACATGTATCCATATAGGAGAAAACAGAGTGAAACCTAAACATGAAAATGGTTACTGCAAAGGAACGGTTTAAACTAGAAGAACAAAATTTGGTCAGCCAAGTGGGATTGGTGTACTGATCATTAAATGGAAGTATCATCAAGATTGGGTGAAAAAATGTTAGCTGAGATTTCAGGAAACTCGTAGTTTTTTGGAAGCTTGGCAACCCCTTTCAATGAAAGGGATTCTCGTCAGTCTCTGCTTGGGGCTACTTCAATAGCACAGAAACCATAGCGATAGAACTTGGAACTACATTATTGTGCCAAGTTTCAAAGAGCTAGCACAAACCGTGTTTGATTTAGAGTTCCAACTACATGTATCCATATAGGAGAAAACAGAGTGAAACCTAAATATGAAAACGGTTACTGCAAAGGAACGGTTTAACCTAGAAGAACGAAATTTGGTGAGCCAAGGTGGATTGGTGTACTGATCATTAAATGGAAGTATCATCAAGATTGGGTGAAAAAATGTTAGCTGAGATTTCAGGAAACTCGTAGTTTTTTGGAAGCTTGGCAACCCCTTTCAATGAAAGGGATTCTCGTCAGTCTCTGCTTGTGGCTACTTCAATAGCACACAAACCATAGCGATAGAACTTGGAACTACATTATTGTGCCAAGTTTCAAAGAGCTAGCACAAACCGTGTTTGATTTAGAGTTCCAACTACATGTATCCATATAGGAGAAAACAGAGTGAAACCTAAACATGAAAACGGTTACTTCAAGGGAACGGTTTAACCTAGAAGAACGAAATTTGGTGAGCCAAGTGGGATTCGTGTACTGATCACTACCTGCAAGTATCTTCAAGATTGGGTGAAAAAAATCTTTGCTGAGATTTCAGGAAACTCGCAGTTTTTTGGAAGCTTGGCAACCCCTTTCAATGAAAGGGATTCTCGTCAGTCTCTGCTTGGGGCTACTTCAATAGCACACAAACCCTAGTGATAGAACTTGGAACTACATTATTGTGCCAAGTTTCAAAGAGCTAGCACAAACCGTGTTTGATTTAGAGTTCCAACTACATGTATCCATATAGGAGAAAACAGAGTGAAACCTAAACATGAAAACGGTTACTGCAAAAGAATGGTTTCACCTAGAAGAACGAAATTTGGTGAGCCAAGTGGGATTGGTGTACTGATCATTAAATGGAAGTGTCATCAAGATTGGGTGAAAAAATGTTTGCTGAGATTTCAGGAAACTCGCAGTTTTAAGGAAGCTTGGCAACCCCTTTCAATGAAAGGGATTCTCGTCAGTCTCTGCTTGGGGCTACTTCAATAGCACACAAACCCTAGCGATAGAACTTGGAACTACATTATTGTGCCAAGTTTCAAAGAGCCAGCACAAACCGTGTTTGATTTAGAGTTCCAACTACATGTATCCATATAGGAGAAAACAGAGTGAAACCTAAACATGAAAATGGTTACTGCAAAGGAACGGTTTAACCTAGAAGAACGAAATTTGGTGAGCCAAGTGGGATTGGTGTACTGATCATTAAATGGAAGTATCATCAAGATTGGGTGAAAAAATATTAGCTGAGATTTCAGGAAACACGTAGTTTTTTGGAAGCTTGGCAACCCCTTTCAATGAAAGGGATTCTCGTCAGTCTCTGCTTGGGGCTACTTCAATATCACAGAAACCATAGCGATAGAACTTGGAACTACATTATTGTGCCAAGTTTCAAAGAGCTAGCACAAACCGTGTTTCATATAGAGTTCCAACTACATGTATCCATACAGGAGAAAACAGAGTGAAACCTAAACATGAAAACGGTTACTGCAAAGGAACGGTTTAACCTAGAAGAACGAAATTTGGTGAGCCAAGTGGGATTCGTGTACTGATCACTACCTGCAAGTATCATCAAGATTGGGTGAAAAAATGTTTGCTGAGATTTCAGGAAACTCGCAGTTTTTTGGAAGCCTCCAACCCCTTTCAACGAAAGGGATTCTCGTCAGTCTCTGCTTGGGGGAACTTCAATAGCACACAAACCCTAGCGATAGAACTTGGAACTACATTATTGTGCCAAGTTTCAAAGAGCTAGCACAAACCGTGTTTGATTTAGAGTTCCAACTACATGTATCCATATAGGAGAAAACAGAGTGAAACCTAAACATGAAAACGGTTACTGCAAAGGAATGGTTTAACCTAGAAGAACGAAATTTGGTGAGCCAAGTGGGATTGGTGTACTGATCATTAAATGGAAGTATCATCAAGATTGGGTGAAAAAATGTTTGCTGAGATTTCAGGAAACTCGCAGTTTTTAGGAAGCTTGGCAACCCCTTTCAATGAAAGGGATTCTCGTCAGTCTCTGCTTGGGGCTACTTCAATAGCACACAAACCCTAGCGATAGAACTTGAAACTACATTATTGTGCCAAGTTTCAAAGAGCTAGCACAAACCGTGTTTGATTTAGAGTTCCAACTACATGTATCTATATAGGAGAAAACAGAGTGAAACCTAAATATGAAAACGATTACTGCAAAGGAACGGTTTAACCTAGAAGAACGAAATTTGGTGAGCCAAGTGGGATTGGTGTACTGATCATTAAATAGAAGTATCATCAAGATTGGGTGAAAAAATATTTGCTGAGATTTCAGGAAACTCGTAGTTTTTTGGAAGCTTGGCAACCCCTTTCAATGAACGTGATTCTCGTCAGTCTCTGCTTGGGGCTACTTCAATAGCACACAAACCATAGCGATAGAACTTGGAACTACATTATTGTGCCAAGTTTCAAAGAGCCAGCACAAACCGTGTTTGATTTAGAGTTCCAACTTCATGTATCCATATAGGAGAAAACAGAGTGAAACCTAAACATGAAAATGGTTACTGCAAAGGAACGGTTTAACCTAGAAGAACGAAATTTGGTGAGCCAAGTGGGATTGGTGTACTGATCATTAAATGGAAGTATCATCAAGATTGGGTGAAAAAATATTAGCTGAGATTTCAGGAAACTCGTAGTTTTTTGGAAGCTTGGCAACCCCTTTCAATGAAAGGGATTCTCGTCAGTCTCTGCTTGGGGCTACTTCAATAGCACAGAAACCATAGCGATAGAACTTGGAACTACATTATTGTGCCAAGTTTCAAAGAGCTAGCACAAACCGTGTTTCATATAGAGTTCCAACTACATGTATCCATACAGGAGAAAACAGAGTGAAACCTAAACATGAAAACGGTTACTGCAAAGGAACGGTTTAACCTAGAAGAACGAAATTTGGTGAGCCAAGTGGGATTCGTGTACTGATCACTACCTGCAAGTATCATCAAGATTGGGTGAAAAAATGTTTGCTGAGATTTCAGGAAACTCGCAGTTTTTTGGAAGCCTCCAACCCCTTTCAACGAAAGGGATTCTCGTCAGTCTCTGCTTGGGGCTACTTCAATAGCACACAAACCCTAGCGATAGAACTTGGAACTACATTATTGTGCCAAGTTTCAAAGAGCTAGCACAAACCGTGTTTGATTTAGAGTTCCAACTACATGTATCCATATAGGAGAAAACAGAGTGTAACCTAAACATGAAAAAGGTTACTGCAAAGGAACGGTTTAACCTAGAAGAACGAAATTTGGTGAGCCAAGTGGGATTGGTGTACTGATCATTAAATGGAATTATCATCAAGATTGGGTGAAAAAATGTTAGCTGAGATTTCAGGAAACTCGTAGTTTTTTGGAAGCTTGGCAACCCCTTTCAATGAAAGGGATTCTCGTCAGTCTCTGCTTGGGGCTACTTCAATAGCACACAAACCATAGCGATACAACTTGGAACTACATTATTGTGCCAAGTTTCAAAGAGCAAGCACAAACCGTGTTTGATTTAGAGTTCCAACTACATGTATCCATATAGGAGAAAACAGAGTGAAACCTAAACATGAAAACGGTTACTGCAAAGGAACGGTTTAACCTAGAAGAACGAAATTTGGTGAGCCAAGTGGGACTCGTGTACTGATCACTACCTGCAAGTATCATCAAGCTTGGGTGAAAAAATGTTTGCTGAGATTTCAGGAAACTCGCAGTTTTTTGGAAGCTTGGCAACCCCTTTCAATGAAAGGGATTCTCGTCAGTCTCTGCTTGGGGCTACTTCAATAGCACACAAACCATAGCGATAGAACATGGAACTACATTATTGTGCCAAGTTTCAAAGAGCTAGCTGAAAACGTGTTTGATTTAGAGTTCCAACTACATGTATCTATATAGGAGAAAACAGAGTGAAACCTAAATATGAAAACGGTTACTGAAAAGGAAAGTTTTAACCTAGAAGAAGGAAATTTGGTGAGCCAAGTGGGATTGGTGTACTGATAATTAAATGGAAGTATCACCAAGACTGGGTGAAAAAATGTTTGCTGAGATTTCAGAAAACTCGCTGTTTTTTTGGAAGCCTGGCAATCCCTTTCTATGAAAGGGATTCTCTTCAGTCTCTGATTGGGGCTACTTCAATAGCACACAAACCATAGCGATAGAACTTGGAACTACATTATTGGGCCAAGTTTCAAAGAGCTAGCACAAACCGTGTTTGATTTAGAGTTCCAACTACATGTATCCATATAGGAGAAAACAGAATGAAACCTATACATGAAAACGGTTACTACAATGGAACGGTTTAACCTAGAAGAAGGAAATTTGGTGAGACAAGTGGGATTGGTGTACTGATCATTAAATAGAAGTATCATCAAGATTGGGTGAAAAAATATTTGCTGAGATTTCAGGAAACTCGTAGTTTTTTGGAAGCTTGGCAACCCATTTCAATGAAAGGCATTCTCGTCAGTCTCTGCTTGGGGCTACTTCAATAACACACAAACCATAGCGATAGAACTTGGAACTACATTATTGTGCCAAGTTTCAAAGAGCTAGCACAAACCGTGTTTGATTTAGAGTTCCAAACTACATGTATCCATATAGGAGAAAACAGAGTGAAACCTAAACATGAAAACGGTTACTGCAAAGGAACGGTTTAACCTAGAAGAACGAAATTTGGTGAGCCAAGTGGGATTTGTGTACTGATCATTAAATGGAAGTATCATCAAGATTGGGTGAAAAATGTTTGCTGAGATTTCAGGAAACTCGCAGTTTTTTGGAAGCTTGGCAACCCCTTTCAATGAAAGGGATTCTCGTCAGTCTCTGCTTGGGGATACTTCAATAGCACACAAACCATAGCGATAGAACTTGGAACTACATTATTGTGCCAAGTTTCAAAGAGCCAGCACAAACCGTGTTTGATTTAGAGTTCCAAATACATGTATCCCATATAGGAGAAAACAGAGTGAAACCTAAACATGAAAACGGTTACTGCAAAGGAACGGTTTAACCTAGAAGAACGAAATTTGGTGAGCCAAGTGGGATTCGTGTACTGATCACTACCTGCAAGTATCATCAAGATTGGGTGAAAAAATGTTTGCTGAGATTTCAGGAAACTCGCAGTTTTTTGAAAGCTTGGCAACCCCTTTCAATGAAAGGGATTCTCGTCAGTCTCTGCTTGGGGCTACTTCAATAGCACACAAACCATAGCGATAGAACTTGGAACTACATTATTGTGCCAAGTTTCAAAGAGCTAGCACAAACCGTGTTTGATTTAGAGTTCCTAATACATGAATCCATATAGGAGAAAACAGAGTGAAACCTAAACATGAAAACGGTTACTGCAAAGGAACGGTTTAACCTAGAAGAACGAAATTTGGTGAGCCAAGTGGGATTCGTGTACTGATCACTACCTGCAAGTATCATCAAGATTGGGTGAAAAAATGTTTGCTGAGATTTCAGGAAACTCGCAGTTTTTTGGAAGCCTCCAACCCCTTTCAATGAAAGGGATTCTCGTCAGTCTCTGCTTGGGGCTACATCAATAGCACACAAACCATAGCGATAGAACTTGGAACTACATTATTGTGCCAAGTTTCAAAGAGCTTGCACAAACCGTGTTTGATTTAGAGTTCCAACTACATGTATCTATATAGGAGAAAACAGAGTGAAACCTAAACATGAAAACGGTTACTGCAAAGGAACGTTTTAACCTAGAAGAACGAAATTTGGTGAGCCAAGTGGGATTGGTGTACTGATCATTAAATGGAAGTATCATCAAGACTGGGTGAAAAAATGTTTGCTGAGATTAGAGGAAACTCGCAGTTTTTTGAAGCCTGGCAACCCCTTTCTATGAAAGGGATTCTCGTCAGTCTCTGCTTGGGGCTACTTCAATAGCACACAAACCATAGCGATAGAACTTGGAACTACATTATTGTGCCAAGTTTCAAAGAGCTAGCACAAACCGTGTTTGATTTAGAGTTCCAACTACATGTATCCATATAGGAGAAAACACAGTGAAACCTAAACATGAAAACGTGTTACTGCAAAGGAACGGTTTAACCTAGAAGAACGAAATTTGTTGAGCCAAGTGGGATTCGTGTACTGATCACTACCTGCAAGTATCATCAAGATTGGGTGAAAAAATGTTTGCTGAGATTTCAGGAAACTCGCAGTTTTTTGGAAGCCTCCAACCCCTTTCAACGAAAGGGATTCTCGTCAGTCTCTGCTTGGGGCTACTTCAATAGCACACAAACCCTAGCGATAGAACTTGGAACTACATTATTGTGCCAAGTTTCAAAGAGCTAGCACAAACCGTGTTTGATTTAGAGTTCCAACTACATGTATCCATATAGGAGAAAACAGAGTGAAACCTAAACATGAAAAAGGTTACTGCAAAGGAACGGTTTAACCTAGAAGAACGAAATTTGGTGATCCAAGTGGGATTGGTGTACTGATCATTAAATGGAATTATCATCAAGATTGGGTGAAAAAATGTTAGCTGAGATTTCAGGAAACTCGTAGTTTTTTGGAAGCTTGGCAACCCCTTTCAATGAAAGGGATTCTCGTCAGTCTCTGCTTGGGGCTACTTCAATAGCACACAAACCATAGCGATACAACTTGGAACTACATTATTGGGCCAAGTTTCAAAGAGCAAGCACAAACCGTGTTTGATTTAGAGTTCCAACTACATGTATCCATATAGGAGAAAACAGAGTGAAACCTAAACATGAAAACGGTTACTGCAAAGGAACGGTTTAACCTAGAAGAACGAAATTTGGTGAGCCAAGTGGGACTCGTGTACTGATCACTACCTGCAAGTATCATCAAGCTTGGGTGAAAAAATGTTTGCTGAGATTTCAGGAAACTCGCAGTTTTTTGGAAGCTTGGCAACCCCTTTCAATGAAAGGGATTCTCGTCAGTCTCTGCTTGGGGCTACTTCAATAGCACACAAACCATAGCGATAGAACATGGAACTACATTATTGTGCCAAGTTTCAAAGAGCTAGCAGAAAACGTGTTTGATTAGAGTTCCAACTACATGTATCTATATAGGAGAAAACAGAGTGAAACCTAAATATGAAAACGGTTACTGAAAAGGAACGTTTTAACCTAGAAGAAGGAAATTTGGTGAGCAAGTGGGATTGGTGTACTGATAATTAAATGGAAGTATCACCAAGACTGGGTGAAAAAATGTTTGCTGAGATTTCAGAAAACTCGCTGTTTTTTTGGAAGCCTGGCAATCCCTTTTCTATGAAAGGGATTCTCTTCAGTCTCTGATTGGGGCTACTTCAATAGCACACAAACCATAGCGATAGAACTTGGAACTACATTATTGGGCCAAGTTTCAAAGAGCTAGCACAAACCGTGTTTGATTTAGAGTTCCAACTACATGTATCCATATAGGAGAAAACAGAATGAAACCTATACATGAAAACGGTTACTACAATGGAACGGTTTAACCTAGAAGAAGGAAATTTGGTGAGACAAGTGGGATTGGTGTACTGATCATTAAATAGAAGTATCATCAGATTGGGTGAAAAAATATTTGCTGAGATTTCAGGAAACTCGTAGTTTTTGGAAGCTTGGCAACCCATTTCAATGAAAGGCATTCTCGTCAGTCTCTGCTTGGGGCTACTTCAATAACACACAAACCATAGCGATAGAACTTGGAACTACATTATTGTGCCAAGTTTCAAAGAGCTAGCACAAACCGTGTTTGATTTAGAGTTCCAACTACATGTATCCATATAGGAGAAAACAGAGTGAAACCTAAACATGAAAACGGTTACTGCAAAGGAACGGTTTAACCTAGAAGAACGAAATTTGGTGAGCAAGTGGGATTTGTGTACTGATCATTAAATGGAAGTATCATCAAGATTGGGTGAAAAAATGTTTGCTGAGATTTCAGGAAACTCGCAGTTTTTGGAAGCTTGGCAACCCCTTTCAATGAAAGGGATTCTCGTCAGTCTCTGCTTGGGGATACTTCAATAGCACACAAACCATAGCGATAGAACTTGGAACTACATTATTGTGCCAAGTTTCAAAGAGCCAGCACAAACCGTGTTTGATTTAGAGTTCCAAATACATGTATCCATATAGGAGAAAACAGAGTGAAACCTAAACATGAAAACGGTTACTGCAAAGGAACGGTTTAACCTAGAAGAACGAAATTTGGTGAGCCAAGTGGGATTCGTGTACTGATCACTACCTGCAAGTATCATCAAGATTGGGTGAAAAAATGTTTGCTGAGATTTCAGGAAACTCGCAGTTTTTTGAAAGCTTGGCAACCCCTTTCAATGAAAGGGATTCTCGTCAGTCTCTGCTTGGGGCTACTTCAATAGCACACAAACCATAGCGATAGAACTTGGAACTACCATTATTGTGCCAAGTTTCAAAGAGCTAGCACAAACCGTGTTTGATTTAGAGTTCCAAATACATGAATCCATATAGGAGAAAACAGAGTGAAACCTAAACATGAAAACGGTTACTGCAAAGGAACGGTTTAACCTAGAAGAACGAAATTTGGTGAGCAAGTGGGATTCGTGTACTGATCACTACCTGGAAGTATCATCAAGATTGGGTGAAAAAATGTTTGCTGAGATTTCAGGAAACTCGCAGTTTTTTGGAAGCCTCCAACCCCTTTCAATGAAAGGGATTCTCTCAGTCTCTGCTTGGGGCTACATCAATAGCACACAAACCATAGCGATAGAACTTGGAACTACATTATTGTGCCAAGTTTCAAAGAGCTTGCACAAACCGTGTTTGATTTAGAGTTCCAACTACATGTATCTATATAGGAGAAAACAGAGTGAAACTAAACATGAAAACGGTTACTGCAAAGGAACGTTTTAACCTAGAAGAACGAAATTTGGTGAGCCAAGTGGGATTGGTGTACTGATAATTAAATGGAAGTATCACCAAGACTGGGTGAAAAAATGTTTGCTGAGATTTCAGAAAACTCGCTGTTTTTTGGAAGCCTGGCAATCCCTTTCTATTGAAAGGGATTCTCTTCAGTCTCTGATTGGGGCTACTTCAATAGCACACAAACCATAGCGATAGAACTTGGAACTACATTATTGGGCCAAGTTTCAAAGAGCTAGCACAAACCGTGTTTGAATTTAGAGTTCCAACTACATGTATCCATATAGGAGAAAACAGAATGAAACCTATACATGAAAACGGTTACTACAATGGAACGGTTTAACCTAGAAGAAGGAAATTTGTGAGACAAGTGGGATTGGTGTACTGATCATTAAATAGAAGTATCATCAAGATTGGGTGAAAAAATATTTGCTGAGATTTCAGGAAACTCGTAGTTTTTTGGAAGCTTGGCAACCCATTTCAATGAAAGGCATTCTCGTCAGTCTCTGCTTGGGGCTACTTCAATAACACACAAACCATAGCGATAGAACTTGGAACTACATTATTGTGCCAAGTTTCAAAGAGCTAGCACAAACCGTGTTTGATTTAGAGTTCCAACTACATGTATCCATATAGGAGAAAACAGAGTGAAACCTAAACATGAAAACGGTTACTGCAAAGGAACGGTTTAACCTAGAAGAACGAAATTTGGTGAGCCAAGTGGGATTTGTTGTACTGATCATTAAATGGAAGTATCATCAAGATTGGGTGAAAAAATGTTTGCTGAGATTTCAGGAAACTCGCAGTTTTTTGGAAGCTTGGCAACCCCTTTCAATGAAAGGGATTCTCGTCAGTCTCTGCTTGGGGATACTTCAATAGCACACAAACCATAGCGATAGAACTTGGAACTACATTATTGTGCCAAGTTTCAAAGAGCCAGCACAAACCGTGTTTGATTTAGAGTTCCAAATACATGTATCCATATAGGAGAAAACAGAGTGAAACCTAAACATGAAAACGGTTACTGCAAAGGAACGGTTTAACCTAGAAGAACGAAATTTGGTGAGCCAAGTGGGATTCGTGTACTGATCACTACCTGCAAGTATCATCAAGATTGGGTGAAAAAATGTTTGCTGAGATTTCAGGAAACTCGCAGTTTTTTGAAAGCTTGGCAACCCCTTTCAATGAAAGGGATTCTCGTCAGTCTCTGCTTGGGGCTACTTCAATAGCACACAAACCATAGCGATAGAACTTGGAACTACATTATTGTGCCAAGTTTCAAAGAGCTAGCACAAACCGTGTTTGATTTAGAGTTCCAAATACATGAATCCATATAGGAGAAAACAGAGTGAAACCTAAACATGAAAACGGTTACTGCAAAGGAACGGTTTAACCTAGAAGAACGAAATTTGGTGAGCCAAGTGGGATTCGTGTACTGATCACTACCTGGAAGTATCATCAAGATTGGGTGAAAAAATGTTTGCTGAGATTTCAGGAAACTCGCAGTTTTTTGGAAGCCTCCAACCCCTTTCAAAATGAAAGGGATTCTCGTCAGTCTCTGCTTGGGGCTACATCAATAGCACACAAACCATAGCGATAGAACTTGGAACTACATTATTGTGCCAAGTTTCAAAGAGCTTGCACAAACCGTGTTTGATTTAGAGTTCCAACTACATGTATCTATATAGGAGAAAACAGAGTGAAACCTAAACATGAAAACGGTTACTGCAAAGGAACGTTTTAACCTAGAAGAACGAAATTTGGTGAGCCAAGTGGGATTGGTGTACTGATCATTAAATGGAAGTATCATCAAGACTGGGTGAAAAAATGTTTGCTGAGATTTCAGGAAACTCGCAGTTTTTTGAAGCCTGGCAACCCCTTTCTATGAAAGGGATTCTCGTCAGTCTCTGCTTGGGGCTACTTCAATAGCACACAAACCATAGCGATAGAACTTGGAACTACATTATTGTGCCAAGTTTCAAAGAGCTAGCACAAACCGTGTTTGATTTAGAGTTCCAACTACATGTATCCATATAGGAGAAAACAGAGTGAAACCTAAACATGAAAACGGTTACAGCAAAGGAACGGTTTAACCTAGAAGAACGAAATTTGGTGAGCCAAGTGGGATTCGTGTACTGATCATTAAACGGAAGTATCATCAAGATTGGGTGAAAAAATGTTTGCTGAGATTTCAGGAAACTCGTAGTTTTTTGGAAGCTTGGCAACCCCTTTCAATGAAAGGGATTCTCGTCAGTCTCTGCTTGGGGCTACTTCAATAGCACACAAACCATAGCGATAGAACTTGGAACTACATTATTGTGCCAAGTTTCAAAGAGCCAGCACAAACCGTGTTTGATTTAGAGTTCCAACTACATGTATCCATATAGGAGAAAACAGAGTGAAACCTAAACATGAAAATGGTTACTGCAAAGGAACGGTTTAACCTAGAAGAACGAAATTTGGTGAGCCAAGTGGGATTGGTGTACTGATCATTAAATGGAAGTATAATCAAGATTGGGTGAAAAAATATTAGCTGAGATTTCAGGAAACTCGTAGTTTTTTGGAAGCTTGGCAACCCCTTTCAATGAAAGGGATTCTCGTCAGTCTCTGCTTGGGGCTACTTCAATATCACAGAAACCATAGCGATAGAACTTGGAACTACATTATTGTGCCAAGTTTCAAAGAGCTAGCACAAACAGTGTTTCATATAGAGTTCCAACTACATGTATCCATACAGGAGAAAACAGAGTGAAACCTAAACATGAAAACGGTTACTGCAAAGGAACGGTTTAACCTAGAAGAACGAAATTTGGTGAGCCAAGTGGGATTCGTGTACTGATCACTACCTGCAAGTATCATCAAGATTGGGTGAAAAAATGTTTGCTGAGATTTCAGGAAACTCGCAGTTTTTTGGAAGCCTCCAACCCCTTTCAACGAAAGGGATTCTCGTCAGTCTCTGCTTGGGGCTACTTCAATAGCACACAAACCCTAGCGATAGAACTTGGAACTACATTATTGTGCCAAGTTTCAAAGAGCTAGCACAAACCGTGTTTGATTTAGAGTTCCAACTACATGTATCCATATAGGAGAAAACAGAGTGAAACCTAAACATGAAAACGGTTACTGCAAAGGAACGGTTTAACCTAGAAGAACGAAATTTGGTGAGCCAAGTGGGATTGGTGTACTGATCATTAAATGGAATTATCATCAAGATTGGGTGAAAAAATGTTAGCTGAGATTTCAGGAAACTCGTAGTTTTTTGGAAGCTTGGCAACCCCTTTCAATGAAAGGGATTCTCGTCAGTCTCTGCTTGGGGCTACTTCAATAGCACACAAACCATAGCGATACAACTTGGAACTACATTATTGTGCCAAGTTTCAAAGAGCAAGCACAAACCGTGTTTGATTTAGAGTTCCAACTACATGTATCCATATAGGAGAAAACAGAGTGAAACCTAAACATGAAAACGGTTACTGCAAAGGAACGGTTTAACCTAGAAGAACGAAATTTGGTGAGCCAAGTGGGACTCGTGTACTGATCACTACCTGAAGTATCATCAAGCTTGGGTGAAAAAATGTTTGCTGAGATTTCAGGAAACTCGCAGTTTTTTGGAAGCTTGGCAACCCCTTTCAATGAAAGGGATTCTCGTCAGTCTCTGCTTGGGGCTACTTCAATAGCACACAAACCATAGCGATAGAACATGGAACTACATTATTGTGCCAAGTTTCAAAGAGCTAGCAGAAAACGTGTTTGATTTAGAGTTCCAACTACATGTATCTATATAGGAGAAAACAGAGTGAAACCTAAACATGAAAACGGTTACTGGAAAGAAGCGGTTTAACCTAGAAGAACGAAATTTGGTGAGCCAAGTGGGATTCGTGTACTGATCACTATCTGTAAGTATCATCAAGATTGGGTGAAAAAATGTTTGCCGAGATTTCAGGAAACTCGCAGTTTTTTGGAAGCTTGGCAACCCCTTTCAATGAAAGGGATTCTCGTCAGTCTCTGCTTGGGGATACTTCAATAGCACACAAACCATAGCGATAGAACTTGGAACTACATTATTATGCCAAGTTTCAAAGAGCCAGCACAAACCGTGTTTGATTTAGAGTTCCAACTACATGTATCCATATAGGAGAAAACAGAGTGAAACCTAAACATAAAAATGGTTACTGCAAAGGAACGGTTTAACCTAGAAGAACGAAATTTGGTGAGCCAAGGTGGATTGGTGTACTGATATTAAATGGAAGTATCATCAAGATTGGGTGAAAAAATGTTAGCTGAGATTTCAGGAAACTCGTAGTTTTTTGGAAGCTTGGCAACCCCTTTCAATGAAAGGGATTCTCGTCAGTCTCTGCTTGGGGCTACTTCAATAGCACACAAACCATAGATATAGAACTTGGAACTACATTATTGTGCCAAGTTTCAAAGAGCTAGCACAAACCGTGTTTGATTTAGAGTTCCAACTACATGTATCCATATAGGAGAAAACAGAGTGAAACCTAAACATGAAAACGGTTACTGCAAAGGAACAGTTTAACATAGAAGAACGAAATTTGGTGAGCCAAGTGGGATTCGTGTACTGATCACTACCTGCAAGTATCATCAAGATTGGGAGAAAAAATGTTTGCTGAGATTTCAGGAAACTCGCAGTTTTTTGGAAGCTTGGCAACCCTTTCAATGAAAGGGATTCTCGTCAGTCTCTGCTTGGGGCTACTTCAATAGCACGCAAACCATAGCGATAGAACTTGGAAACTACATTATTGTGCCAAGTTTCAAAGAGCTTGCACAAACCGTGTTTGATTTAGAGTTCCAACTACATGTATCTATATAGGAGAAAACAGAGTGAAACCTAAACATGAAAACGGTTACTGCAAAGGAACGTTTTAACCTAGAAGAACGAAATTTGGTGAGCAAGTGGGATTGGTGTAATGATCATTAAATGGAAGTATCATCAAGACTGGGTGAAAAAATGTTTGCTGATATTTCAGGAAACTCACAGTTTTTGAAGCCTGGCAACCCCTTTCTATGAAAGGGATTCTCGTTAGTCTCTGCTTGGGGCTACTTCAATAGCACACAAACCATAGCGATAGAACTTGGAACTACATTATTGTGCCAAGTTTCAAGAGCTAGCACAAACCGTGTTTGATTTAGAGTTCCAACTACATGTATCCATATAGGAGAAAACAGAGTGAAACCTAAACATGAAAACGGTTACTGCAAAGGAACGGTTTAACCTAGAAGAACGAAATTTGGTGAGCCAAGTGGGATTCGTGTACTGATCACTACCTGCAAGTATCATCAAGATTGGGTGAAAAAATGTTTGCTGAGATTTCAGGAAACTCGCAGTTTTTTGGAAGCCTCCAACCCCTTTCAATGAAAGGGATTCTCGTCAGTCTCTGCTTGGGGCTACTTCAATAGCAAACAAACCATAGCGATAGAACTTGGAACTACATTATTGTGCAAGTTTCAAAGAGCTAGCACAAACCGTGTTTGATTTAGACTTCTAACTACATGTATCTATATAGGAGAAAACAGCGTGAAACCTAAACATGAAAACCGTTACTGCAAAGGAACGTTTTAACCTAGAAGAACGAAATTTGGTGAGCCAAGTGGGATTGGTGTACTGATCATTAAATGGAAGTATCATCAAGACTGGGTGAAAAAAATATTTGCTGAGATTTCAGGAAACTCGCAGTTTTTGAAGCCTGGCAACCCCTTTCTATGAAAGGGATTCTCGTCAGTCTCTGCTTGGGGCTACTTCAATAGCACACAAACCATAGCGATAGAACTTGGAACTACATTATTGGGCCAAGTTTCAAAGAGCTAGCACAAACCGTGTTTGATTTAGAGTTCCAACTACATGTATCCATATAGGAGAAAACAGTGAAACCTAAACATGAAAACGGTTACTGCAAAGGAACGGTTTAACCTAGAAGAACGAAATTTGGTGAGCCAAGTGGGATTCGTGTACTGATCACTACCTGCAAGTATCATCAAGATTGGGTGAAAAATGTCTGCTGAGATTTCAGGAAACTCGCAGTTTTTTGGAAGCTTGGCAACCCCTTTCAATGAAAGGGATTCTCGTCAGTCTCTGCTTGGGGCTACTTCAATAGCACACAAACCATAGCGATAGAACTTGGAACTACATTATTGTGCCAAGTTTCAAAGAGCTAGCACAAACCGTGTTTGATTTAGAGTTCCAAATACATGTATCCATATAGGATAAAAGAGAGTGAAACCTAAACATGAAAAACGGTTACTGCAAAGGAAAGGTTTAACCTAGAAGAACGAAGTTTGGTGAGCCAGTGGGATTGGTGTACTGATCATTAAATGGAAGTATCATCAAGAATGGGTGAAAAAAATGTTTGCTGAGATTTCAGAAAACTCGCAGTTTTTTGATGCCTGGCAACCCCTTTCTATGAAAGGGATTCTCGTCAGTCTCTGCTTGGGGCTACTTCAATAGCACACAAACCATAGCGATAGAACTTGGAACTACATTATTGTGCCAAGTTTCAAAGAGCTAGCACAAACCGTGTTTGATTTAGAGTTCCAACTACATGTATCCATATAGGAGAAAACAGAGTGAAACCTAAACATGAAAATGGTTACTGCAAAGGAACGGTTTAACCTAGAAGAACGAAATTTGGTGAGCCAAGGTGGATTGGTGTACTGATCATTAAATGGAAGTATCATCAAGATTGGGTGAAAAAATGTTAGCTGAGATTTCAGGAAACTCGTAGTTTTTGGAAGCTTGGCAACCCTTTCAATGAAAGGGATTCTCGTCAGTCTCTGCTTGGGGCTACTTCAATAGCACACAAACCATAGCGATAGAACTTGGAACTACATTATTGTGCCAAGTTTCAAAGAGCTTAGCACAAACCGTGTTTGATTTAGAGTTCCAAATACATGTATCCATAGAGGAGAAAACAGAGTGAAACCTAAACATGAAAACGGTTACTGCAAAGGAACGGTTTAACCTAGAAGAACGAAATTTGGTGAGCCAAGTGGGATTCGTGTACTGATCACTACCTGCAAGTATCATCAAGATTGGGTGAAAAAATGTTTGCTGAGATTTCAGGAAACTCGCAATTTTTGAAAGCTTGGCAACCCCTTTCAATGAAAGGGATTCTCGTCAGTCTCTGCGTGGGGCTACTTCAATAGCACACAAACCATAGCGATAGAACTTGGAACTACATTATTGTGCCAAGTTTCAAAGAGCTAGCACAAACCGTGTTTGATTTAGAGTTCCAAATACATGAATCCATATAGGAGAAAACAGAGTGAAACCTAAACATGAAACGGTTACTGCAAAGGAACGGTTTAACCTAGAAGAACGAAATTTGGTGAGCCAAGTGGGATTCGTGTACTGATCACTACCTGCAAGTATCATCAAGATTGGGTGAAAAAATGTTTGCTGAGATTTCAGGAAACTCGCAGTTTTTTGGAAGCCTCCAACCCTTTCAATGAAAGGGATTCTCGTCAGTCTCTGCTTGGGGCTACATCAATAGCACACAAACCATAGCGATAGAACTTGGAACTACATTATTGTGCCAAGTTTCAAAGAGCTTGCACAAACCGTGTTTGATTTAGAGTTCCAACTACATGTATCTATATAGGAGAAAACAGAGTGAAACCTAAACATGAAAACGGTTACTGCAAAGGAACGTTTTAACCTAGAAGAACGAAATTTGGTGAGCCAAGTGGGATTGGTGTACTGATCATTAAATGGAAGTATCATCAAGACTGGGTGAAAAAATGTTTGCTGAGATTTCAGGAAACTCGTAGTTTTTTGGAAGCTTGGCAACCCCTTTCAATGAAAGGGATTCTCGTCAGTCTCTGCTTGGGGCTACTTCAATAGCACACAAACCATAGATACAGAACTTGGAACTACATTATTGTGCCAAGTTTCAAAGAGCTAGCACAAACCGTGTTGATTTAGAGTTCCAACTACATGTATCCATATAGGAGAAAACAGAGTGAAACCTAAACATGAAAACGGTTACTGCAAAGGAACGGTTTAACCTAGAAGAACGAAATTTGTGAGCCAAGTGGGATTCGTGTACTGATCACTACCTGCAAGTATCATCAAGATTGGGAGAAAAATGTTTGCTGAGATTTCAGGAAACTCGCAGTTTTTTGGAAGCTTGGCAACCCCTTTCAATGAAAGGGATTCTCGTCAGTCTCTGCTTGGGGCTACTTCAATAGCACGCAACCCATAGCGATAGAACTTGGAACTACATTATTGTGCAAAGTTTCAAAGAGCTAGCACAAACCGTGTTTGATTTAGAGTTCCAAATACATGAATCCATATAGGAGAAAACAGAGTGAAACCTAAACATGAAAACGGTTACTGCAAAGGAACGGTTTAACGTAGAAGAACGAAATTTGGTGAGCCAAGTGGGATTCGTGTACTGATCACTACCTGCAAGTATCATCAAGATTGGGTGAAAAAATGTTTGCTGAGATTCAGGAAACTCGCAGTTTTTTGGAAGCCTCCAACCCCTTTCAATGAAAGGGATTCTCGTCAGTCTCTGCTTGGGGCTACATCAATAGCACACAAACCATAGCGATAGAACTTGGAACTACATTATTGTGCCAAGTTTCAAAGAGCATGCACAAACCGTGTTTGATTTAGAGTTCCAACTACATGTATCCATATAGGAGAAAACAGAGTGAAACCTAAACATGAAAACGGTTACTGCAAAGGAACGGTTTAACCTAGAAGAACGAAATTTGGTGAGCCAAGTGGGATTGGTGTACTGATCATTAAATGGAAGTATCATCAAGACTGCTTGAAAAAATGTTTGCTGAGATTTCAGGAAACTCGCAGTTTTTTGGAAGCCTCCAACCCCTTTCAATGAAAGGGATTCTCGTCAGTCTCTGCTTGGGGCTACATCAATAGCACACAAACCCATAGCGATAGAACTTGGAACTACATTATTGTGCCAAGTTTCAAAGAGCTTGCACAAACCGTGTTTGATTTAGAGTTCCAACTACATGTATCCATATAGGAGAAAACAGAGTGAAAACCTAAACATGAAAACGGTTACTGCAAAGGAACGGTTTAACCTAGAAGAACGAAATTTGGTGAGCCAAGTGGGATTGGTGTACTGATCATTAAATGGAAGTATCATCAAGACTGCTTGAAAAAATGTTTGCTGAGATTTCAGGAAACTCGCAGTTTTTTGGAAGCCTCCAACCCCTTTCAATGAAAGGGATTCTCGTCAGTCTCTGCTTGGGGCTACTTCAATAGCACACAAACCATAGCGATAGAACTTGGAACTACATTATTGTGCCAAGTTTCAAAGAGCTAGCACAAACCGTGTTTGATTTAGAGTTCCAACTACATGTATCCATATAGGAGAGAACAGAGTGAAACCTAAACATGAAAACGGTTTCTGCAAAGGAACGGTTTAACCTAGAAGAACGAAATTTGGTGAGCCAAGTGGGATTGGTGTACTGATCATTAAGTGGAAGTATCATCAAGATTGGGTGAAAAAATGTTTGCTTAGATTTCAGGAAACTCGTAGTTTTTTGGAAGCTTGGCAACCCCTATCAATGAAAGGGATTATCGTCAGTCTCTGCTTGGGGCTACTTCAATAGCACACAAACCATAGACATAGAACTTGGAACTACATTATTGTGCCAAGTTTCAAAGAGCTAGCACAAACCGTGTTTGATTTAGAGTTCCAACTACATGTATCCATATAGGAGAAAACAGAGTGAAACCTAAACATGAAAACGGTTACTGCAAAGGAACGGTTTAACCTAGAAGAACGAAATTTGGTGAGCCAAGTGGGATTCGTGTACTGATCACTACATGCAAGTATCATCAAGATTGGGAGACAAAATGTTTGCTGAGATTTCAGGAAACTCGCAGTTTTTGGAAGCTTGGCAACCCCTTTCAATGAAAGGGATTCTCGTCAGTCTCTGCTTGGGGCTACTTCAATAGCACACAAACCATAGCGATAGAACTTGGAACTACATTATTGTGCCAAGTTTCAAAGAGCTAGCACAAACCGTGTTTGATTTAGAGTTCCAACTACATGTATCCATATAGGGAGAAAACAGAGTGAAACCTAAACATGAAAACGGTTACTGCAAAGGAACGGTTTAACCTAGAAGAACGAAATTTGGTGAGCCATGTGGGATTGGTGTAATGATCATTAAATGGAAGTATCATCAAGACTGGGTGAAAAAATGTTTGCTGATATTTCAGGAAAACTCACAGTTTTTTGAAGCCTGGCAACCCCTTTCTATGAAAGGGATTCTCGTCAGTCTCTGCTTGGGGCTACTTCAATAGCACACAAACCATAGCGATAGAACTTGGAACTACATTATTGTGCCAAGTTTCAAAGAGCTAGCACAAACCGTGTTTGATTTAGAGTTCCAACTACATGTATCCATATAGGAGAAAACAGAGTGAAACCTAAACATGAAAACGGTTACTGCAAAGGAACGGTTTAACCTAGAAGAACGAAATTTGGTGAGCCAAGTGGGATTTGTGTACTGATCATTAAATGGAAGTATCATCAAGATTGGGTGAAAAAATGTTAGCTGAGATTTCAGGAAACTCGTAGTTTTTTGGAAGCTTGGCAACCCCTTTCAATGAAAGGGATTCTCGTCAGTCTCTGCTTGGGGCTACTTCAATAGCACACAAACCATAGCGATAGAACTTGGAACTACATTATTGTGCCAAGTTTCAAAGAGCTAGCACAAACCGTGTTTGATTTAGAGTTCCAACTACATGTATCCATATAGGAGAAAACAGAGTGAAACCTAAACATGAAAACGGTTACTGCAAAGGAACGGTTTAACCTATAAGAACGAAATTTGGTGAGCCAAGTGGGATTCGTGTACTGATCACTACCTGCAAGTATCATCAAGATTGGGTGAAAAAATGTTTGCTGAGATTTCAGGAAACTCGCAGTTTTTGGAAGCCTCCAACCCTTTCAATGAAAGGGATTCTCGTCAGTCTCTGCTTGGGGCTACATCAATAGCACACAAACCATAGCGATAGAACTTGGAACTACATTATTGTGCCAAGTTTCAAAGAGCTTGCACAAACCGTGTTTGATTTAGAGTTCAACTACATGTATCTATATAGGAGAAAACAGAGTAAAACCTAAACATGAAACGGTTACTGCAAAGGAACGTTTTAACCTAGAAGAACGAAATTTGGTGAGCCAAGTGGGATTGGTGTACTGATCATTAAATGGAAGTATCATCAAGACTGGGTGAAAAAATGTTTGCTGAGATTTCAGGAACTCACAGTTTTTTGAAGCCTGGCAACCCCTTTCTATGACTGGGATTCTCGTCAGTCTCTGCTTGGGGCTACTTCAATAGCACACAAACCATAGCGATAGAACTTGGAACTACATTATTGTGCCAAGTTTCAATGAGCTAGCACAAACCGTGTTTGATTTAGAGTTCTAACTACATGTATCCATATAGGAGAGAACAGAGTGAAACCTAAACATGAAAACGGTTACTGCAAAGGAACGGTTTAACCTAGAAGAACGAAATTTGGTGAGCCAAGTGGGATTTGTGTACTGATCATTAAATGGAAGTATCATCAAGATTGGGTGAAAAAATGTTTGCTTAGATTTCAGGAAACTCGTAGTTTTTTGGAAGCTTGGCAACCCCTTTCAATGAAAGGGATTCTCGTCAGTCTCTGCTTGGGGCTACTTCAATAGCACACAAACCATAGTGATAGAACTTGGAACTACATTATTTTGCCAAGTTTCAAAGAGCTAGCACAAACCGTGTTTGATTTAGAGTTCCAACTACATGTATCCATATAGGAGAAAACAGACTGAAACCTAAACATGAAAACGGTTACTGCAAAGGAACGGTTTAACCTAGAAGAACAAAATTTGGTGAGCCAAGTGGGATTGGTGTACTGATCATTAAATAGAAGTATCATCAAGATTGGTTGAAAAAATATTTGCTGAGATTTCAGGAAACTCGTAGTTTTTTGGAAGCTTGGCAACCCCTTTCAATGAAAGTGATTCTCGTCAGTCTCTGCTTGGGGCTACTTCAATAGCACCAAACCATAGCGATAGAACTTGGAACTATATTATTGTGCCAAGTTTCAAAGAGCTAGCACAAACCGTGTTTGATTTAGAGTTCCAACTATATGTAACCATATAGGAGAAAACAGAGTGAAACCGAAACATGAAAATGGTTACTGCAAAGGAAAGGTTTAACCTAGAAGAACGAAATTTGCTGAGCCAAGGTGGATTGGTGTACTGATCATTAAATGGAAGTATAATCAAGATTGGGTGAAAAAATGTTAGCTGAGATTTCAGGAAACTCGTAGTTTTTTGGAAGCTTGGCAACCCCTTTCAATGAAAGGGATTCTCGTCAGTCTCTGCTTGGGGCTACTTCAATAGCACACAAACCATAGCGATAGAACTTGGAACTACATTATTGTGCCAAGTTTCAAAGAGCTAGCACAAACCGTGTTTGATTTAGAGTTCCAACTACATGTATCCATATAGGAGAAAACAGAGTGAAACCTAAACATGAAAACGGTTACTGCAAAGGAACGGCTTAACCTAGAAGAACGAAATTTGGTGAGCCAAGTGGGATTCGTGTACTGATCATTAAATGGAAGTATCATCAAGATTGGGTGAAAAAATGTTTGCTGATATTTCAGGAAACTCGTAGTTTTTTGGAAGCTTGGCAACCCCTTTCAATGAAAGGGATTCTCGTCAGTCTCTGCTTGGAGCTACTTCAATAGCACACAAACCATAGCGATAGAACTTGGAACTACATTATTGTGCCAAGTTTCAAAGAGCTAGCACAAACCGTGTTTGATTTAGAGTTCCAACTACATGTATCCATATAGGAGAAAACAGAGCGAAACCTAAACATGAAAACGGTTACTGCAAAGGAACGGTTTAACATAGAAGAACGAAATTTGGTGAGCCAAGTGGGATTGGTGTACTGATCATTAAATGGAACTATCATCAAGATTGGGTGAAAAAATATGCTGAGATTTCAGGAAACTCGCAGTTTTTTGGAAGCTTGGCAACCCATTTCAATGAAAGGGATTCTCGTCAGTCTCTGCTTGGGGCTACTTCAATAGCACACAAACCATAGCGATAGAACTTGGAACTACATTATTGTGCCAAGTTTCAAAGAGCTAGCACAAACCGTGTTTGATTTAGAGTTCCAACTACATGTATCCATATAGGAGAAAACAGAGTGAAACCTAAACATGAAAACGGTTACTGCAAAGGAACGGTTTAACCTAGAAGAACGAAATTTGTTGAGCCAAGTGGGATTCGTGTACTGATCACTACCTGCAAGTATCATCAAGATTGGGTGAAAAAATGTTTGCTGAGATTTCAGGAAACTCGCAGTTTTTTGGAAGCCTCCAACCCCTTTCAATGAAAGTGATTCTCGTAAGTCTCTGCTTGGGGCTACTTCAATAGCACACAAACCCTATTGATAGAACTTGGAACTACATTATTGTGCCAAGTTTCAAAGAGGTTGCACAAACCGTGTTTGATTTAGAGTTCCAACTACATGTATCTATATAGGAGAAAACAGAGTGAAACCTAAACATGAAAACGGTTACTGCAAAGGAACGTTTTAACCTAGAAGAACGAAATTTGGTGAGCCAAGTGGGATTGGTGTACTGATCATTAAATGGAAGTATCATCAAGACTGGTGAAAAAATGTTTGCTGAGATTTCAGGAAACTCGCAGTTTTTGGAAGCTTGGCAACCCCTTTCAATGAAAGGGATTCTCGTCAGTCTCTGCTTGGGGCTACTTCAATAGCACACAAATCATAGCGACAGAACTTGGAACTACATTATTGTGCCAACTTTCAAAGAGCTAGCACAAACCGTGTTTGATTTAGAGTTCCAACTACATGTATCCATATAGGAGAAAACAGAGTGAAACCTAAACATGAAAAAGGTTACTGCAAAGGAACGGTTTAACCTAGAAGAACGAAATTTGGTGAGCCAAGTGGGATTGGTGTACTGATCATTAAATGGAAGTATCATCAAGACTGGGTGAAAAAATGTTTGCTGAGATTTCAGGAAACTCACAGTTTTTTGAAGCCTGGCAACCCCTTTCTATGAAAAGGGATTCTCGTCAGTCTCTGCTTTGGGCTACTTCAATAGCACACAATCCATAGCGATAGAACTTGGGAACTACAATATTGTGCCAAGTTTCAAAGAGCTAGCACAAACCGTGTTTGATTTAGAGTTCCAACTACATGTATCCATATAGGAGAGAACAGAGTGAAACCTAAACATGAAAACGGTTACTGCAAAGGAACGGTTTAACCTAGAAGAACAAAATTTGGTGAGCCAAGTGGGATTGGTGTACTGATCATTAAATAGAAGTATCATCAAGATTGGTTGAAAAAATATTTGCTGAGATTTCAGGAAACTCGTAGTTTTTTGGAAGCTTGGCAACCCCTTTCAATGAAAGGGATTCTCGTCAGTCTCTGCTTGGGGCTACTTCAATAGCACACAAACCATAGTGATAGAACTTGGAACTACATTATTTTGCCATGTTTCAAAGAGCTAGCACAACCGTGTTTGATTTAGAGTTCCAACTACATGTATCCATATAGGAGAAAACAGACTGAAACCTAAACATGAAAACGGTTACTGCAAAGGAACGGTTTAACCTAGAAGAACAAAATTGGTGAGCCAAGTGGGATTGGTGTACTGATCATTAAATAGAAGTATCATCAAGATTGGTTGAAAAAATATTTGCTGAGATTTCAGGAAACTCGTAGTTTTTTGGAAGCTTGGCAACCCCTTTCAATGAAAGTGATTCTCGTCAGTCTCTGCTTGGGGCTACTTCAATAGCACACAAACCATAGCGATAGAACTTGGAACTATATTATTGTGCCAAGTTTCAAAGAGCTAGCACAAACCGTGTTTGATTTAGAGTTCCAACTATATGTAACCATATAGGAGAAAACAGAGTGAAACCGAAACATGAAAATGGTTACTGCAAAGGAACGGTTTAACCTAGAAGAACGAAATTTGCTGAGCCAAGGTGGATTGGTGTACTGATCATTAAATGGAAGTATAATCAAGATTGGGTGAAAAAATGTTAGCTGAGATTTCAGGAAACTCGTAGTTTTTGGAAGCTTGGCAACCCCTTTCAATGAAAGGGATTCTCGTCAGTCTCTGCTTGGGGCTACTTCAATAGCACACAAACCATAGCGATAGAACTTGGAACTACATTATTGTGCCAAGTTTCAAAGAGCTAGCACAAACCGTGTTTGATTTAGAGTTCCAACTACATGTATCCATATAGGAGAAAACAGAGTGAAACCTAAACATGAAAACGGTTACTGCAAAGGAACGGCTTAACCTAGAAGAACGAAATTTGGTGAGCCAAGTGGGATTCGTGTACTGATCATTAAATGGAAGTATCATCAAGATTGGGTGAAAAAATGTTTGCTGATATTTCAGGAAACTCGTAGTTTTTTGGAAGCTTGGCAACCCCTTTCAATGAAAGGGATTCTCGTCAGTCTCTGCTTGGAGCTACTTCAATAGCACACAAACCATAGCGATAGAACTTGGAACTACATTATTGTGCCAAGTTTCAAAGAGCTAGCACAAACCGTGTTTGATTTAGAGTTCCAACTACATGTATCCATATAGGAGAAAACAGAGTGAAACCTAAACCTGAAAACGGTTACTGCAAAGGAACGGTTTAACATAGAAGAACGAAATTTGGTGAGCCAAGTGGGATTGGTGTACTGATCATTAATGGAACTATCATCAAGATTGGGTGAAAAAATATGCTGAGATTTCAGGAAACTCGCAGTTTTTTGGAAGCTTGGCAACCCATTTCAATGAAAGGGATTCTCGTCAGTCTCTGCTTGGGGCTACTTCAATAGCACACAAACCATAGCGATAGAACTTGGAACTACATTATTGTGCCAAGTTTCAAAGAGCTAGCACAAACCGTGTTTGATTTAGAGTTCCAACTACATGTATCCATATAGGAGAAAACAGAGTGAAACCTAAACATGAAAACGGTTACTGCAAAGGAACGGTTTAACCTAGAAGAACGAAATTTGTTGAGCCAAAGTGGGATTCGTGTACTGATCACTACCTGCAAGTATCATCAAGATTGGGTGAAAAAATGTTTGCTGAGATTTCAGGAAACTCGCAGTTTTTTGGAAGCCTCCAACCCCTTTCAATGGAAAGTGATTCTCGTAAGTCTCTGCTTAGGGCTACTTCAATAGCACACAAACCATAGCGATAGAACTTGGAACTACATTATTGTGCCAAGTTTCAAAGAGCTAGCACAAAACCGTGTTTGATTTAGAGTTCCAACTACATGTATCCATATAGGAGAAAACAGAGTGAAACCTAAACATGAAAACGGTTACTGCAAAGAACGGTTTAACCTAGAAGAACGAAATTTGGTGAGCCAAGTGGGATTGGTGTACTGATCATTAAATGGAAGTATCATCAAGATTGGGTGAAAAAATGTTTGCTGAGATTTCAGGAAACTCGCAGTTTTTTGGAAGCCTCCAACCCCTTTCAATGAAATTGATTCTCGTCAATCTCTGCTTAGGGCTACTTCAATAGCACACAAACCATAGCGATAGAACTTGGAACTACATTATTGTGCCAAGTTTCAAAGAGCTAGCACAAACCGTGTTTGATTTAGGAGTTCCAACTACACGTATCTATATAGGAGAAAACAGAGTGAAACCTAAACATGAAAAACGGTTACTGCAAAGGAACGTTTTAACCTAGAAGAACGAAATTTGGTGAGCCAAGTGGGATTGGTGTACTGATCATTAAATGGAAGTATCATCAAGACTGGGTGAAAAAATGTTTGCTGAGACTTCAGGAAACTCGCAGTTTTTTGGAAGCCCTGGCAACCCCTTTTTATGAAAGGGATTCTTGTCAGTCTCTGCTTGGGGCTACTTCAATAGCACACAAACCTTAGCGATAGAACTTGGAACTACATTATTGTGCCAAGTTACAAAGAGCTAGCACAAACCGTGTTTGATTTAGAGTTCCAACTACATGTATCCATATAGGAGAAAACAGAGTGAAACCTAAACATGAAAACGGTTACTGCAAAGGAACGGTTTAACCTAGAAGAACGAATTTGGTGAGCCAAGTGGGATTGGTGTACTGATTATTAAATAGAAGTATCATCAAGATTGGGTGAAAAATGTTTGCCTAGATTTCAGGAAACTCGTAGATTTTTGGAAGCTTGGCAACTGCTTTCAATGAAAGGGATTCTCGTCAGTCTCTGCTTGGGGCTACTTCAATAGCACACAAACCATAGCGATAGAAGTTGGAACTACATTATTCTGACAAGTTTCAAAGAGCTAGCACAAACCGTGTTTGATTTAGAGTTCCAACTACATGTATCCATATAGGAGAAAACAGACTGAAACCTAAACATGAAAACGGTTACTGCAAAGGAACGGTTTAACTAGAAGAACGAAATTTGGTGAGGCAAGTGGGATTCGTGTACTGATCACTACCTGCAAGTATCATCAAGATTGGGTGAAAAAATGTTTGCTGAGATTTCAGGAAACTCGCAGTTTTTTGGAAGCTTGGCAACCCCTTTCAATGAAAGGGATTCTCGTCAGTCTCTGCTTGGGTCTACTTCAATAGCACACAAACCATAGCGATAGAACTTGGAACTACATTATTGTGCCAAGTTTCAAAGAGCTAGCACAAACCGTGTTTGATTTAGAGTTCCAACTACACGTATCTATATAGGAGAAAACAGAGTGAAACCTAAACATGAAAACGGTTACTGCAAAGGAACGTTTTAACCTAGAAGAACGAAATTTAGTGAGCCAAGTGGGATTGGTGTACTGATCATTAAATGGAAGTATCATCAAGATTGGGTGAAAAAATGTTTGCTGAGATTTCAGGAAACTCGCAGTTTTTTGGAGCCTCCTACCCCTTTCAATGAAATTGATTCTCGTCAGTCTCTGCTTGGGACTACTTCAATAGCACACAAAACCATAGCGATAGAACTTGGAACTACATTATTGTGCCAAGTTTCAAAGAGCTAGCACAAACCGTGTTTGATTTAGAGTTCCAACTACATGTATCCATATAGGAGAAAACAGAGTGAAACCTAAACATGAAAACGGTTACTGCAAAGGAACGTTTTAACCTAGAAGAACGAAATTTGGTGAGCCAAGTGGGATTGGTGTACTGATCATTAAATGGAAGTATCATCAAGATTGGGTGAAAAAATGTTTGCTGAGATTTCAGGAAACTCCCAGTTTTTGGAAGCCTGGCAACCCCTTTCAATGAAAGGGATTCTCGTCAGTCTCTGCTTGGGGATACTTCAATAGCACACAAACCCTAGCGATAGAACTTGGAACTACATTATTGTGCCAAATTTCAAAGAGCTAGCACAAACCGTGTTTGATTTAGAGTTCCAACTACATGTATCCATATAGGAGAAAACAGAGTGAAACCTAAACATGAAAACGGTTACAGCAAAGGAACGGTTTAACCTAGAAGAACGAAATTTGGTGAGCCAAGTGGGATTCGTGTACTGATCATTAAACGGAAGTATCATCAAGATTGGGTGAAAAAATGTTTGCTGATATTTCAGGAAACTCGTAGTTTTTTGGAAGCTTGGCAACCCCTTCAATGAAAGGGATTCTCCTCAGTCTCTGCTTGGGGCTACGTCAATAGCACACAAACCATAGCGATAGAACTTGGAACTACATTATTGTGCCAAGTTTCAAAGAGCTAGCACAAACCGTGTTTGATTTAGAGTTCCAACTACATGTATCCATATAGGAGAAAACAGAGTGAAACCTAAACATGAAAACGGTTACTGCAAAGGAACGGTTTAACATAGAAGAACGAAATTTGGTGAGCCAAGTGGGATTCGTGTACTGATCACTACCTGCAAGTATCATCAAGATTGGGTGAAAAAATGTTTGCTGAGATTTCAGGAAACTCGCAGTTTTTTGGAAGCCTCCAACCCCTTTCAATGAAAGTGATTCTCGTAAGTCTCTGCTTGGGGCTACTTCAATAGCACACAAACCCTATTGATAGAACTTGGAACTACATTATTGTGCCAAGTTTCAAAGAGGTTGCACAAACCGTGTTTGATTTAGAGTTCCAACTACATGTATCTATATAGGAGAAAACAGAGTGAAACCTAAATATGAAAACGGTTACTGCAAAGGAACGGTTTAACCTAGAAGAACGAAATTTGGTGAGCCAAGTGGGATTGGTGTACTGATCATTAAATGGAAGTATCATCAAGACTGGGTGAAAAAATGTTTGCTGAGATTTCAGGAAACTCGCAGTTTTTTGGAAGCTTGGCAACCCCTTTCAATGAAAGGGATTCTCGTCAGTCTCTGCTTGGGGCTACTTCAATAGCACACAAATCATAGCGACAGAACTTGGAACTACATTATTGTGCCAACTTTCAAAGAGCTAGCACAAACCGTGTTTGATTTAGAGTTCCAACTACATGTATCCATATAGGAGAAAACAGAGTGAAACCTAAACATGAAAAAGGTTACTGCAAAGGAACGGTTTAACCTAGAAGAACGAAATTTGGTGAGCCAAGTGGGATTGGTGTACTGATCATTAAATGGAAGTATCATCAAGACTGGGTGAAAAAAATGTTTGCTGAGATTTCAGGAAACTCACAGTTTTTTGAAGCCTGGCAACCCCTTTCTATGAAAAGGGATTCTCGTCAGTCTCTGCTTTGGGCTACTTCAATAGCACACAAACCATAGCGATAGAACTTGGAACTACAATATTGTGCCAAGTTTCAAAGAGCTAGCACAAACCGTGTTTGATTTAGAGTTCCAACTACATGTATCCATATAGGAGAGAACAGAGTGAAACCTAAACATGAAAACGGTTACTGCAAAGGAACGGTTTAACCTAGAAGAACGAAATTTGGTGAGCCAAGTGGGATTTGTGTACTGATCATTAAATGGAAGTATCATCAAGATTGGGTGAAAAAATGTTTGCTTAGATTTCAGGAAACTCGTAGTTTTTTGGAAGCTTGGCAACCCCTATCAATGAAAGGGATTCTCGTCAGTCTCTGCTTGGGGCTACTTCAATAGCACACAAACCATAGCGATAGAACTTGGAACTATATTATTGTGCCAAGTTTCAAAGAGCTAGCACAAACCGTGTTTGATTTAGAGTTCCAACTACATGTATCCATATAGGAGAAAACAGAGTGAAACCTAAACATGAAAACGGTTACTGCAAAGGAACGGTTTAACCTAGAAGAACGAAATTTGGTGAGCCAAGTGGGATTGGTGTACTGATCATTAAATGGAAGTATCCTCAAGATTGGGTGAAAAAATGTTTGCTGAGATTTCAGGAAACTCGTAGTTTTTTGGAAGCTTGGCAACCCCTTTCAATGAAAGGGATTCTCGTCAGTCTCTGCTTGGGGCTACTTCAATAGCACACAAACCCTAGCGATAGAACTTGAAACTACATTATTGTGCCAAGTTTCAAAGAGCTAGCACAAACCATGTTTCATTTAGAGTTCCAACTACATGTATCTATATAGGAGAAAACAGACTGAAACCTAAATATGAAAACGATTACTGCAAAGGAACGGTTTAACCTAGAAGAAGGAAATTTGGTGAGCCAAGTGGGATTGGTGTACTGATCATTAAATGGAAGTATCATCAAGATTGGGTGAAAAAATGTTTGCTGAGATTTCAGGAAACTCGTAGTTTTTTGGAAGCTTGATAACCCCTTTCAATGAAAGGTATTCTCGTCAGTCTCTGCTTGGGGCTACTTCAATAGCACACAAAACATAGCCATAGAACTTGGAACTACATTATTTTGCCAAGTTTCAAAGAGCTAGCACAAACCGTGTTTGATTTAGAGTTCCAACTACATGTATCCATATAGGAGAAAACAGACTGAAACCTAACATGAAAACGGTTACTGCAAAGGAACGGTTTAACCTAGAAGAACAAAATTTGGGTGAGCCAAGTGGGATTGTGTACTGATCATTAAATAGAAGTATCATCAAGATTGGGTGAAAAAATATTTGCTGAGATTTCAGGAAACTCGTAGTTTTTTGGAAGCTTGGCAACCCCTTTCAATGAAAGTGATTCTCGTCAGTCTCTGCGTGGGGCTACTTCAATAGCACACAAACCATAGCGATAGAACTTGGAACTATATTATTGTGCCAAGTTTCAAAGAGCCAGCACAAACCGTGTTTGATTTAGAGTTCCAACTACATGTAACCATAGAGGAGAAAACAGAGTGAAACCTAAACATGAAAATGGTTACTGCAAAGGAACGATTTAACATAGAAGAACGAAATTTGCTGAGCCAAGGTGGATTGGTGTACTGATCATTAAATGGAAGTATCATCAAGATTGGGTGAAAAATGTTAGCTGAGATTTCAGGAAACTCGTAGTTTTTTGGAAGCTTGGCAACCCATTTCAATGAAAGGGATTCTCGTCAGTCTCTGCTTGGGGCTACTTCAATAGCACACAAACCATAGCGATAGAACTTGGAACTACATTATTGTGCCAAGTTTCAAAGAGCTAGCACAAACCCTGTTTGATTTAGAGTTCCAACTACATGTATCCATATAGGAGAAAACAGAGTGAAACCTAAACATGAAAACGGTTACTGCAAAGGAACGGTTTAACCTAGAAGAATGAAATTTGGTGAGCTAGGTGGATTGGTGTACTGATCATTAAATGGAAGTATCATCAAGATTGGGTGAAAAAATGTTTGCTGAGATTTCAGGAAACTCGCAGTTTTTTGGATGCTTGGCAACCCCTTTCAATGAAAGGGATTCTCGTCAGTCTCTGCTTGGGGCTACTTCAATAGCACACAAACCATAGCGATAGAACTTGGAACTACATTATTGTGCCAAGTTTCAAAGAGCTAGCACAAACCGTGTTTGATTTAGAGTTCCAACTACATGTATCCATATAGGAGAAAACAGAGTGAAACCTAAACATGAAAACGGTTACTGCAAAGGAACGGTTTAACCTAGAAGAACGAAATTTGGTGAGCCAAGTGGGATTGGTGTACTGATCATTAAATGGAAAGTATCATCAAGATTGGGTGAAAAAATGTTAGCTGAGATTTCAGGAAACTCGTAGTTTTTTGGAAGCTTGGCAACCCTTTCAATGAAAGGAATTCTCATCAGTCTCTGCTTGGGGCTACTTCAATAGCACACAAACCATAGCGATAGAACTTGAAACTACATTATTTTGCCAAGTTTCAAAGAGCAAGCACAAACCGTGTTTGATTTAGAGTTCCAACTACATGTATCCATATAGGAGAAAACAGAGTGAAACCTAAAACATGAAAACGGTTACTGCAAAGGAACGGTTTAAACTAGAAGAACGAAATTTGGTGAGCCAAGTGGGATTCGTGTACTGATCATTAAATGGAAGAATCATCAAGATTGGGTGAAAAAATGTTTGCTGATAATTCAGGAAACTCGTAGTTTTTTGGAAGCTTGGCAACCCCTTTCAATGAAAGGGATTCTCCTCAGTCTCTGCTTGGGGCTACGTCAATAGCACAAAACCATAGCGATAGAACTTGGAACTACATTATTGTGCCAAGTTTCAAAGAGCTAGCACAAACCGTGTTTGATTTAGAGTTCCAACTACATGTATCCATATAGGAGAAAACAGAGTGAAACCTAAACATGAAAACGGTTACTGCAAAGGAACGGTTTAACCTAGAAGAACGAAATTTGGTGAGCCAAGTGGGATTGGTGTACTGATCATTAAATGGAAGTATCATCAAGACTGGGTGAAAAAATGTTTGCTGAGATTTCAGGAAACTCGCAGTTTTTTGGAAGCCTGGCAACCCCTTTCTATGAAAGGGATTCTCGTCAGTCTCTGCTTGGGGCTACTTCAATAGCACACAAACCATAGCGATAGAACTTGGAACTACATTATTGTGCCAAGTTTCAAAGAGCTAGCACAAACCGTGTTTGATTTAGAGTTCCAACTACATGTATCCATATAGGAGAAAAACAGAGTGAAACCTAAACATGAAAACGGTTACTGCAAAGGAACGGTTTAACCTAGAAGAACGAAATTTGGTGAGCCAAGTGGGATTGGTGTACTGATCATTAAATGGAAGTATCATCAAGATTGGGTGAAAAAATGTTTGCTGAGATTTCAGGAAACTCGCAGTTTTTTGGAAGCCTCCAACCCCTTTCAATGAAATTGATTCTCGTCAATCTCTGCTTAGGGCTACTTCAATAGCACACAAACCATAGCGATAGAACTTGGAACTACATTATTGTGCCAAGTTTCAAAGAGCTAGCACAAACCGTGTTTGATTTAGAGTTCCAACTACACGTATCTATATAGGAGAAAACAGAGTGAAACCTAAACATGAAAACGGTTACTGCAAAGGAACGTTTTAACCTAGAAGAACGAAATTTGGTGAGCCAAGTGGGATTGGTGTACTGATCATTAAATGGAAGTATCATCAAGACTGGGTGAAAAAAATGTTTGCTGAGACTTCAGGAAACTCGCAGTTTTTTGGAAGCCTGGCAACCCCTTTTTATGAAAGGGATTCTCGTCAGTCTCTGCTTGGGGCTACTTCAATAGCACACAAACCTTAGCGATAGAACTTGGAACTACATTATTGTGCCAAGTTACAAAGAGCTAGCACAAACCGTGTTTGATTTAGAGTTCCAACTACATGTATCCATATAGGAGAAAACAGAGTGAAACCTAAACATGAAAACGGTTACTGCAAAGGAACGGTTTAACCTAGAAGAACGAATTTGGTGAGCCAAGTGGGATTGGTGTACTGATTATTAAATAGAAGTATCATCAAGATTGGGTGAAAAAATGTTTGCCTAGATTTCAGGAAACTCGTAGATTTTTGGAAGCTTTGCAACCGCTTTCAATGAAAGGGATTCTCGTCAGTCTCTGCTTGGGGCTACTTCAATAGCACACAAACCATAGCGATAGAAGTTGGAACTACATTATTCTGAC
>NW_027552781.1:0-57863 GCF_045843805.1 Urocitellus parryii | reverse complement strand
GGAAACTCGTAGTTTTTTGGAAGCTTGGCAACCCCTTTCAATGAAAGGGATTCTCGTCAGTCTCTGCTTGGGGCTACTTCAATAGCACACAAACCATAGCGATAGAACTTGGAACTACATTATTGTGCCAAGTTTCAAAGAGCTAGCACAAACCGTGTTTGATTTAGAGTTCCAACTACATGTATCCATATAGGAGAAAACAGAGTGAAACCTAAACATGAAAACGGTTACTGCAAAGGAACGGTTTAACCTAGAAGAACGAAATTTGGTGAGCCAAGTGGGATTGGTGTACTGATCATTAAATGGAAGTATCATCAAGATTGGGTGAAAAAATGTTTGCTGAGATTTCAGGAAACTCGCAGTTTTTTGGAAGCTTGGCAACCCCTTTCAATGAAAGGGATTCTCGTCAGTCTCTGCTTGGGGCTACTTCAAAAGCACACAAACCATAGCGATAGAACTTGGAACTACATTATTGTGCCAAGTTTAAAAGAGCTAGCAAAAACCGTGTTTGATTTAGAGTTCCAACTACATGTATCCATATAGGAGAAAACAGAGTGAAACCTAAACATGAAAACGGTTACTGCAAAGGTACGGTTTAACCAAGAAGAACGAAATTTAGTGAGCCAAGTGAGATTCGTGTACTGATCACTACCTGCAAGTATCATCAAGATTGGGTGAAAAAATGTTTGCTGAGATTTCAGGAAACTCGCAGTTTTTTGGAAGCTTGGCAACCCCTTTCAATGAAAGGGATTCTCGTCAGTCTCTGCTTGGGGCTACTTCAATAGCACACAAACCATAGCGATAGAACTTGGAACTACATTATTGTGCCAAGTTTCAAAGAGCTAGCACAAACCGTGTTTGATTTAGAGTTCCAACTACACGTATCTATATAGGAGAAAACAGAGTGAAACCTAAACATGAAAAGGGTTACTGCAAAGGAAGGTTTTAACCTAGAAGAACGAAATTTGGTGAGCCAAGTGGGATTGGTGTACTGATCATTAAATGGAAGTATCATCAAGATTGGGTGAAAAAATGTTTGCTGAGATTTCAGGAAACTCGCAGTTTTTTGTAAGCCTCCAACCACTTTCAATGAAAGTGATTCTCGTCAGTCTCTGCTTGGGGCTACTTCAATAGCACACAAACCATAGCGATAGAACGTGGAACTACATTATTGTGCCAAGTTTCAAAGAGCTAGCACAAACCATGTTTGATTTAGAGTTCCAAATACATGTATCTATATAGGAGAAAACAGAGTGAAACCTAAACATGAAAACAGTTACTGCAAAGGAACGGTTTAACCTAGAAGAACGAAATTTGGTGAGCCAAGTGGGATTGGTGTACTGATCATTAAATGGAAGTATCATCAAGATTGGGTGAAAAAATGTTTGCTGAGATTACAGGAAACTCGCAGTTTTTTGGAAGCCTGGCAACCCCTTTCAATGAAAGGGATTCTCGTCAGTCTCTGCTTGGGGCTACTTCAATAGCACACAAACCATAGCGATAGAACTTGGAACTACATTATTGTGCCAAGTTTCAAAGAGCTAGCACAAACCGTGTTTGACTTAGAGTTCCAACTACATGTATCCATATAGGAGAAAACAGAGTGAAACCTAAACATGAAAACGGTTACTGCAAAGGAACGGTTTAACCTAGAAGAACGAAATTTGGTGAGCCAAGTGGGATAGGTGTACTGATCATTAAATAGAAGTATCATCAAGATTGGGTGAAAAAATGTTAGCTGAGATTTCAGGAAACTCGTAGTTTTTTGGAACCTTGATAACCCCTTTCAATGAAACGGATTCTCGTAAGTCTCTGCTTGGGGCTACTTCAATAGCACACAAACCATAGCGATAGAACTTGGAACTACATTCTTGTGCCAAGTTTCAAAGAGCTAGCACAAACCGTGTTTGATTTACAGTTCCAACTACATGTATCCATATAGGAGAAAACAGAGTGAAACCTACACATGAAAACGGTTACTGCAAAGGAACGGTTTAACCTAGAAGAACGAAATTTAGTGAGCCAAGTGAGATTCGTGTACTGATCACTACCTGCAAGTATCATCAAGATTGGGTGAAAAAATGTTTGCTGAGATTTCAGGAAACTCGCAGTTTTTTGGAAGCTTGGCAACCCCTTTCAATGAAAGGGATTCTCATCAGTCTCTGCTTGGGGCTACTTCAATAGCACACAAACCATAGCGATAGAACTTGGAACTACAATATTGTGCCAAGTTTCAAAGAGCTAGCACAAACCGTGTTTGATTTAGAGTGCCAACTACATGTATCCATATAGGAGAAAACAGAGTGAAACCTAAACATGAAAACAGTTACTGCAAAGGAACGGTTTAACCTAGAAGAACGAAATTTGGTGAGCCAAGTGGGATTGGTGTACTGATCATTAAATGGAAGTATCATCAAGATTGGGTGAAAAAAATGTTAGCTGAGATTTCAGGAAACTCGTAATTATTTGGAAGCTTGGCAACCCCTTTCAATGAAAGGGATTCTCGTCAGTCTCTGCTTGGGGCTACTTCAATAGCACACAAACCATAGCGATAGAACTTGGAACTACATTATTGTGCCAAGTTTCAAAGAGCTAGCACAAACCGTGTTTGATTTAGAGTTCCAACTACATGTATCCATATAGGAGAAAACAGAGTGAAACCTAAACATGAAAACGGTTACTGCAAAGGAACGGTTTAACCTAGAAGAACGAAATTTGGTGAGCCAAGTGGGATGGTGTACTGATCATTAAATGGAAGTATCATCAAGATTGGGTGAAAAAATGTTTGCTGAGATTTCAGGAAACTCGTAGTTTTTTGGAAGCTTGGCAACCCCTTTCAATGAAAGGGATTCTCGTCAGTCTCTGCTTGGGGCTACTTCAATAGCACACAAACCATAGCGATAGAACTTGGAACTACATTATTGTGCCAAGTTTCAAAGAGCTAGCACAAACCGTGTTTGATTTAGAGTGCCAACTACATGTATCCATATAGGAGAAAACAGAGTGAAACCTAAACATGAAAACGGTTACTGCAAAGGAATGGTTTAACCTAGCAGAACGAAATATAGTGAGCCAAGTGGAATTGGTGTACTGATCATTAAATAGAAGTATCATCAAGATTGGGTGAAAAAATGTTTGCTGAGATTTCAGGAAACTCGTAGTTTTTTGGAAGCTTGATAACCCCTTTCAATGAGAGGGATTCCCGTCAGTCTCTGCTTGGGGCTACTTCAAAAGCACACAAATCATAGCGACAGAACTTGGAACTACATTATTGTGCCAAGTTTCAAAGAGCTAGCACAAACCGTGTTTGATTTAGAGTTCCAACTACATGTATCCATATAGGAGAAAACAGAGTGAAACCTAAACATGAAAACGGTTACTGCAAAGGAACGGTTTAACCTAGAAGAACGAAATTTGGTGAGCCAAGTGGGATTGGTGTACTGATCATTAAATGGAAGTATCATCAAGATTGGGTGGAAAAAATGTTAGCTGAGATTTCAGGAAACTCGTAGTTTTTGGGAACCCTCATAACCCCTTTCAATGAAACGGATTTTCGTAAGTCTCTGCTTGGGGCTACTTCAATAGCACACAAACCATAGCGATAGAACTTGGAACTACATTCTTGTGCCAAGTTTCAAAGAGCTAGCACAAACCGTGTTTGATTTAGAGTTCCAACTACATGTATCCATATAGGAGAAAACAGAGTGAAACCTAAACATGAAAACGGTTACTGCAAAGGAACGGTTTAACCTAGAAGAACGAAATTTAGTGAGCCAAGTGAGATTCGTGTACTGATCACTACCTGCAAGTATCATCAAGATTGGGTGAAAAAATGTTTGCTGAGATTTCAGTCAGGAAACTCGCAGTTTTTTTGGAAGCTTGGCAACCCCTTTCAATGAAAGGGATTCTCATCAGTCTCTGCATGGGGCTACTTCAATAGCACACAAATCATAGCGATAGAACTTGGAACTACATTATTGTGCCAAGTTTCAAAAAGCTAGCACAAACCGTGTTTGATTTAGAGTGCCAACTACATGTATCCATATAGGAGAAAACAGAGTGAAACCTAAACATGAAACAGTTACTGCAAAGGAACGGTTTAACCTAGAAGAACGAAATTTGGTGAGCCAAGTGGGATTGGTGTACTGATCATTAAATGGAAGTATCATCAAGACTGGGTGAAAAAATGTTTGCTGAGATTTCTGGATACTCGCAGTTTTTTGGAAGCATCCAACCCCTTTCAATGAAAGGGATTCTCGTCAGTCTCTCTTTGGGGCTACTTCAATAGCACACAAACCATAGCGATAGAACTTGGAACTACATTATTGTGCCAAGTTTCAAAGAGCTAGCACAAACCGTGTTTGATTTAGAGTTCCAACTACATGTATCTATATCGGAGAAACAGAGTGAAACCTAAACAGGAAAACGGTTACTGCAAAGGAACGGTTTAACCTAGAAGAACGAAATTTGGTGAGCCAAGTGGGATTGGTGTACTGACCATTAAATGGAAGTATCATCAAGATTGGGTGAAAAAATGTTTGCTGAGATTTCGGGAAACTCGTAGTTTTTTGGAAGCTTGACAATCCCCTTTCAATGAATGGGATTCTCGTCAGTCTCTGCTTGGGGCTACTTCAATAGCACACAAATCATAGCGATAGAAATTGGAACTATATTATTGTGCCAAGTTTCAAAGAGCTAGCACAAACCGTGTTTGATTTAGAGTTCCAACTACATGTATCCATATAGGAGAAAACAGAGTGAAACCTAAACATGAAAACGATTACTGCAAAGGAACGGTTTAACGTAGAAGAACGAAATTTGGTGAGCCAAGTGGGATTGGTGTACTGATCATTAAATGGAAGTATCATCAAGATTGGGTGAAAAAATGTTTGCTGAGATTTCTGGAAACTCGTAGTTTTTTGGAAGCTTGGCAACCCTTTCAATGAAAGGGATTCTCGTCAGTCTCTGCTTGGGGCTACTTCAATAGCACACAAACCATAGCGATAGAACTTGGAACTACATATTGTGCCAAGTTTCAAAGAGCTAGCACAAATGTGTTTGATTTAGAGTTCCAACTACATGTATCCATATAGGAGAAAACAGAGTGAAACCTAAACATGAAAACGATTACTGCAAAGAAACGTTTTAACCTAGAAGAACGAAATTTGGTGAGCCAAGTGGGATTGGTGTACTGATCATTAAATGGAATTATCATCAAGATTGGGTGAAAAAATGTTTGCTGCGATTTCAGGAAACTCGCAGTTTTTGGAAGCTTGGCACCCCTTTCAATGAATGGGATTCTCGTCAGTCTCTGCTTGGGGTTACTTCAAAAGCACACAAACCATAGCGATAGAACTTGGAACTACATTATTGTGCCAAGTTTAATAGAGCTAGCAAAAACCGTGTTTGATTTAGAGTTCCAACTACATGTATCCATATAGGAGAAAACAGAGTGAAACCTAAACATGAAAACGGTTACTGCAAAGGTACGGTTAACCAAGAAGAACGAAATTTAGTGAGCCAAGTGAGATTCGTGTACTGATCACTACCTGCAAGTATCATCAAGATTGGGTGAAAAAATGTTTGCTGAGATTTCAGGAAACTCGCAGTTTTTTGTAAGCTTGGCAACCCCTTTCAATGAAAGGGATTCTCGTCAGTCTCTGCTTGAGGCTACTTCAATAGCACACAAACCATAGCGATAGAACTTGGAACTACATTATTGTGCCCAGTTTCAAAGAGCTAGCACAAACCGTGTTTGATTTAGAGTTCCAAATACACGTATCTATATAGGAGAAAACAGAGTGAAACCTAAACATGAAAAGGGTTACTGCAAAGGAAGGTTTTAACCTAGAAGAACGAAATTTGGTGAGCCAAGTGGATTGGTGTACTGATCATTAAATGGAAGTATCATCAAGATTGGGTGAAAAAATGTTTGCTGAGATTTCAGGAAACTCGCAGGTTTTTTGTAAGCCTCCAAACCACTTTCAATGAAAAGTGATTCTCGTCAGTCTCTGCTTGGGGCTACTTCAATAGCACAGAAACCATAGCGATAGAACTTGGAACTACATTATTGTGCCAAGTTTTCAAAGAGCTAGCACAAACCGTGTTTGACTTAGAGTTCCAACTACATGTATCCATATAGGAGAAAACAGAGTGAAACCTAAACATGAAAACGGTTACTGCAAAGGAACGGTTTAACCTAGAAGAACGAAATTTGGTGAGCCAAGTGGGATAGGTGTACTGATCATTAAATAGAAGTATCATCAAGATTGGGTGGAAAAAATGTTAGCTGAGATTTCAGGAAACTCGTAGTTTTTTGGAACCTTGATAACCCCTTTCAATGAAACGGATTCTCGTAAGTCTCTGCTTGGGGCTACTTCAATAGCACACAAACCATAGCGATAGAACTTGGAACTACATTCTTGTGCCAAGTTTCAAAGAGCTAGCACAAACCGTGTTTGATTTACAGTTCCAACTACATGTATCCATATAGGAGAAAACAGAGTGAAACCTACACATGAAAACGGTTACTGCAAAGGAACGGTTTAACCTAGAAGAACGAAATTTAGTGAGCCAAGTGAGATTCGTGTACTGATCACTACCTGCAAGTATCATCAAGATTGGGTGAAAAAATGTTTGCTGAGATTTCAGGAAACTCGCAGTTTTTGGAAGCTTGGCAACCCCTTTCAATGAAAGGGATTCTCATCAGTCTCTGCTTGGGGCTACTTCAATAGCACACAAACCATAGCGATAGAACTTGGAACTACATTATTGTGCCAAGTTTCAAAGAGCTAGCACAAACCGTGTTTGATTTAGAGTGCCAACTACATGTATCCATATAGTAGAAAACAGAGTGAAACCTAAACATGAAAACAGTTACTGCAAAGGAACGGTTTAAACTAGAAGAACGAAATTTGGTGAGCCAAGTGGGATTGGTGTACTGATCATTAAATGGAAGAATCATCAAGACTGGGTGAAAAAATGTTTGCTGAGATTTCTGGATACTCGCAGTTTTTTGGAAGCATCCAACCCCTTTCAATGAAGGGATTCTCGTCAGTCTCTCTTTGGGGCTACTTCAATATCACACAAACCATAGCGATAGAACTTGGAACTACATTATTGTGCCAAGTTTCAAAGAGCTAGCACAAACCGTGTTTGATTTAGAGTTCCAACTACATGTATCTATATAGGAGAAAACAGAGTGAAACCTAAACAGGAAAACGGTTACTGCAAAGGAACGGTTTAACCTAGAAGAACGAATTTGGTGAGCCAAGTGGGATTGGTTTACTGATTATTAAATAGAAGTATCATCAAGATTGGGTGAAAAATGTTTGCTGAGATTTCAGGAAACTCGTAGTTTTTTTGGAAGCTTGGCAACCCCTTTCAATGAAAGGGTTTCTCGTCAGTCTCTGCTTGGGGGCTAGTTCAATAGCACACAAACCATAGCGATAGAACTTGGAACTACATTATTGTGCCAAGTTTCAAAGAGCTAGCACAAACCGTGTTTGATTTAGAGTTCCAACTACATGTATCCATATAGGAGAAAACAGAGTGAAACCTAAACATGAAAACGGTTCCTGCAAAGGAACGGTTTAACCTAGAAGAATGAAATTTGGTGAGCCAAGTGGATTGGTGTACTGACCATTAAATGGAAATATCATCAAGATTGGGTGAAAAAATGTTTGCTGAGATTTCGGGAAACTCGTAGTTTTTTGGAAGCTTGACAATCCCTTTCAATGAAAGGGATTCTCGTCATCTCTGCTTGGGGCTACTTCATAGCACACAAATCATAGCGATAGAACGTGGAACTACATTATTGTGCCAAGTTTCAAAGAGCTAGCACAAACCGTGTTTGATTTAGAGTTCCAACTACATGTATCCATATAGGAGAAAACAGAGTAAAACCTAAACATGAAAACGGTTACGGCAAAGGAACTTTTTAACCTAGAAGAACGAAATTTGGTGAGCCAAGTGGGATGGTGTACTGATCATTAAATGGAAGTATCATCAAGATTTGGTGAAAAAATGTTTGCTGAGATTTCAGGAAACTCGTAGTTTTTTGGAAGCTTGGCAACCCCTTTCAGTGAAAGGGATTCTCGTCAGTCTCTGCTTGGGGCTACTTCAATAGCACAGAAACCATAGCGATAGAACTTGGAACTACATTATTGTGCCAAGTTTCAAAGAGCTAGCACAAACCGTGTTTGACTTAGAGTTCCAACTACATGTATCCATATAGGGAGAAAACAGAGTGAAACCTAAACATGAAAACGGTTACTGCAAAGGAACGGTTTAACCTAGAAGAACGAAATTTGGTGAGCCAAGTGGGATAGGTGTACTGATCATTAAATAGAAGTATCATCAAGATTGGGTGAAAAAATGTTAGCTGAGATTTCAGGAAACTCGTAGTTTTTTGGAACCTTGATAACCCCTTTCAATGAAACGGATTCTCGTAAGTCTCTCCTTTGGCTACTTCAATAGCACACAAACCATAGCGATAGAACTTGGAACTACATTCTTGTGCCAAGTTTCAAAGAGCTAGCACAAACCGTGTTTGATTTACAGTTCCAACTACATGTATCCATATAGGAGAAACAGAGTGAAACCTACACATGAAAACGGTTACTGCAAAGGAACGTTTAACCTAGAAGAACGAAATTTAGTGAGCCAAGTGAGATTCGTGTACTGATCACTACCTGCAAGTATCATCAAGATTGGGTGAAAAAATGTTTGCTGAGATTTCAGGAAACTCGCAGTTTTTTGGAAGCGCGGCAACCCCTTTCAATGAAAGGGATTCTCATCAGTCTCTGCTTGGGGCTACTTCAATAGCACACAAACCATAGCGATAGAACTTGGAACTACATTATTGTGCCAAGTTTCAAAGAGCTAGCACAAACCGTGTTTGATTTAGAGTGCCAACTACATGTATCCGTATAGGAGAAAACAGAGTGAAACCTAAACATGAAAACAGTTACTGCAAAGGAACGGTTTAACCTAGAAGAACGAAATTTGGTGAGCCAAGTGGGATTGGTGTACTGATCATTAAATGGAAGTATCATCAAGACTGGGTGAAAAAATGTTTGCTGAGATTTCTGGATACTCGCAGTTTTTTGGAAGCATCCAACCCCCTTTCAATGAAAGGGATTCTCGTCACTCTCTCTTTGGGGCTACTTCAATAGCACACAAACCATAGCGATAGAACTTGGAACTACATTATTGTGCCAAGTTTCAAAGAGCTAGCACAAACCGTGTTTGATTTAGAGTTCCAACTACATGTATCTATATAGGAGAAAACAGAGTGAAACCTAAACAGGAAAACGGTTACTGCAAAGGAACGGTTTAACCTAGAAGAACGAAATTTGGTGATCCAAGTGGGATTGGTTTACTGATTATTAAATAGAAGTATCATCAAGATTGGGTGAAAAAATGTTTGCTGAGATTTCAGGAAACTCGTAGTTTTTTGGAAGCTTGGCAACCCTTTCAATGAAAGGGTTTCTCGTCAGTCTCTGCTTGGGGCTACTTCAATAGCACACAAACCATAGCGATAGAACTTGGAACTACATTATTGTGCCAAGTTTCAAAGAGCTAGCACAAACCGTGTTTGATTTAGAGTTCCAACTACATGTATCCATATAGGAGAAAACAGAGTGAAACCTAAACATGAAAACGGTTACTGCAAAGGAACGGTTAACCTAGAAGAACGAAATTTGGTGAGCCAAGTGGGATTCGTGTACTGATCACTACCTGCAAGTATCATCAAGATTGGGTGAAAAAATGTTTGCTGAGATTTCAGGAAACTCGTAGTTTTTTGGAAGCTTGTTAACCCCTTTCAATGAAAGGGATTCTCGTCAGTCTCTGCTTGGGGCTACTTCAAAAGCACACAAATCATAGCGACAGAACTTGGAACTACATTATTGTGCCAAGTTTCAAAGAGCTAGCACAAACCGTGATTGATTTAGCGTTCCAACTACATGTATCCATATAGGAGAACTAAACATGAAAACAGTTACTGCAAAGGAACGGTTTAAACCTAGAAGAACGAAATTTGGTGAGCCAAGTGGGATTGGTGTACTGATCATTAAATGGAAGTATCATCAAGACTGGGTGAAAAAATGTTTGCTGAGATTTCAGGATACTCGCAGTTTTTTGGAAGCCTGGCAACCCCTTTCTATGAAAGGGATTCTCGTCAGTCTCTGCTTGGGGCTACATCAATAGCACACAAACCATAGCGATAGAACTTGGAACTACATTATTGTGCCAAGTTTCAAAGAGCTAGCACAAACCGTGTTTGATTTATAGTTCCAACTACATGTATCCATATAGGAGAAAACAGAGTGAAACCTAAACATGAAAACGGTTACTGCAAAGGAACGTTTTAACCGAGAAGAACGAAATTTAGTGAGCCAAGTGGGATTCGTGTACTGATCACTACATGCAAGTATCATCTAGATTGGGTTAAAAATTGTTTGCTGAGATTTCAGGAAACTCGTAGTTTTTTGGAAGCTTTGCAACCCCTTTCAATGAAAGGGTTCTCGTCAGTCTCTGCTTGGGCCTACTTTAATAGCACAGAAACCCTAGCGATAGATCATAAAACAACATTATTGTGCCAAGTTTCAAAGAGCTAGCACAAACCGTGTTTGATTTAGAGTTCCAACTACATGTATCTATATAGGAGAAAACAGAGTGAAACCTAAATATGAAAACGATTACTGCAAAGGAACGGTTTAACCTAGAAGAACGAAATTTGGTGAGCCAAGTGGGATTCGTGTACTGATCATTAAATGGAAGTATCATCAAGATTGGGTGAAAAAATGTTTGCTGAGATTTCAGGAAACTCGCAGTTTTTTGGAAGCCTGGCAACCCCTTTCTATGATACGGATTCTCGTCAGTCTCTGCTTGGGGCTACTTCAATAGCACACAAACCTTAGCGATAGAACTTGGAACTACATTATTGTGCCAAGTTTCAAAGAGATAGCACAAACCGTGTTTGATTTAGAGTTCCAACTACATGTATCCATATAGGAGAAAACAGTGTGAAACCTAAACATGAAAACGGTTACTGCAAAGGAACCGTTTAAACCTAGAAGAACGAAATTTGGTGAGCCAAGTGGGATTGGTGTACTGATCATTAAATGGAAGTATCATCAAGATTGGGTGAAAAAATGTTTGCTGAGATTTCAGGAAACTCGTAGTTTTTTGGAAGCTTGATAACCCCTTTCAATGAGAGGGATTCTCGTCAGTCTCTGCTTGGGGCTACTTCAAAAGCACACAAATCATAGCGACAGAACTTGGAACTACATTATTGTGCCAAGTTTCAAAGAGCTAGCACAAACCGTGTTTGATTTAGAGTTCCAACTACATGTATCCATATAGGAGAAAACAGAGTGAAACCTAAACATGAAAACGGTTACTGCAAAGGAACGGTTTAATCTAGAAGAACGAAATTTGGTGAGCCAAGTGGGATTGGTGTACTGATCATTAAATGGAAGTATCATCAAGATTGGGTGAAAAATGTTTGCTGAGATTTCAGGAAACTCGTAGTTTTTGGAACCTTGATAACCCCTTTCAATGAAACGGATTCTCGTAAGTCTCTGTTTGGGGCTACTTCAATAGCACACAAACCATAGCGATAGAACTTGGAACTATATTCTTGTGCCAAGTTTCAAAGAGCTAGCACAAACCGTGTTTGATTTAGAGTTCCAACTACATGTATCCATATAGGAGAAAACAGAGTGAAACCTAAACATGAAAACGGTTACTGCAAAGGAACGGTTTAACCTAGAAGAACGAAATTTAGTGAGCCAAGTGAGATTCGTGTACTGATCACTACCTGCAAGTATCATCAAGATTGGGTGAAAAAATGTTTGCTGCGATTTCAGGAAACTCGCAGTTTTTGGAAGCTTGGCAACCCCTTTCAATGAAAGGGATTCTCATCAGTCTCTGCTTGGGGCTACTTCAATAGCACACAAACCATAGCGATACAACTTGGAACTACATTATTGTGCCAAGTTTCAAAGAGCTAGCACAAACCGTGTTTGATTTAGAGTGCCAACTACATGTATCCATATAGGAGAAAACAGAGTGAAACCTAAACATGAAAACAGTTACTGCAAAGGAACGGTTTAACCTAGAAGAACGAAATTTGGTGAGCCAAGTGGGATTGGTGTACTGATCATTAAATGGAAGTATCATCAAGATTGGGTGAAAAAATGTTTGCTGAGATTTCTGGAAACTGGTAGTTTTTTGGAAGCTTGGCAACCCCTTTCAATGAAAGGGATTCTCGTCAGTCTCTGCTTGGGGCTACTTCAATAGCACAAAAACCCTAGCGATAGAACTTGAAACTACATTCTTGTGCCAAGTTTCAAAGAGCTAGCACAAACCGTGTTTGATTTAGAGTTCCAAATACATGTATCTACATAGGAGAAAACAGAGTGAAACCTAAATATGAAAACGATTACTGCAAAGGAACTTTTTAACCTAGAAGAACGAAATTTCGTGAGCCAAGTGGGATGGTGTACTGATCATTAAATGGAAGTATCATCAAGATTGGGTGAAAAAATGTTTGCTGAGATTTCAGGAAACTCGTAGTTTTTTGGAAGCTTGGCAACCCCTTTCAATGAAAGGGATTCTCGTCAGTCTCTGCTTGGGGCTACTTCAATAGCACACAAACCATAGCGATAGAACTTGGAACTACATTATTGTGCCAAGTTTCAAAGAGCTAGCACAAACCGTGTTTGATTTAGAGTTCCAACTACATGTATCCATATAGGAGAAAACAGAGTGAAACCTAAACATGAAAACGGTTACTGCAAAGGAACGGTTAACCTAGAAGAACGAAATTGGTGAGCCAAGTGGGATTCGTGTACTGATCACTACCTGCAAGTATCATCAAGATTGGGTGAAATAATGTTTGCTGCGATTTCAGGAAACTCGCAGTTTTTTGGAAGCTTGGCAACCCCTTTCAATGAATGGGATTCTCGTCAGTCTCTGCTTGGGGCTACTTCAAAAGCACACAAACCATAGCGATAGAACTTGGAACTACATTATTGTGCAAAGTTTCAAAGAGATAGCACAAACCGTGTTTGATTTAGAGTTCCAAATACATGTATCCATATAGGAGAAAACAGAGTGAAACCTAAACATGAAAACGGTTACTGCAAAGGAACGGTTTAACCAAGAAGAACGAAATTTAGTGAGCCAAGTGAGATTCGTGTACTGATCACTACCTGCAAGTATCATCAAGATTGGGTGAAAAAATGTTTGCTGAGATTTCAGGAAACTCGTAGATTTTTGGAAGCTTGTCAACCCCTTTAAATGAAAGGGATTCTCGTCAGTCTCTGCTTGGGGCTTCTTCAATAGCACACAAACCATAGCGATAGAACTTGGAACTACATTATTGTGCCAAGTTTCAAAGAGCTAGCACAACCCTGTTTGATTTACAGTTCCAACTACATGTATCCATATAGGAGAAAACAGAGTGAAACCTAAACATTAAAACGGTTACTGCAAAGGAACGGTTTAACCTAGAAGAACGAAATTTAGTGAGCCAAGTGAGATTCGTGTACTGATCACTACCTGCAAGTACCATCAAGATTGGGTGAAAAAATGTTTGCTGAGATTTCAGGAAACTCGCAGTTTTTTGGAAGCCTGGCAACCCCTTTCTATGATACGGATTCTCGTCAGTCTCTGCTTGGGGCTACTTCAATAGCACACAAACCTTAGCGATAGAAACTTGGAACTACATTATTGTGCCAAGTTTCAAAGAGATAGCACAAACCGTGTTTGATTTAGAGTTCCAACTACATGTATCCATATAGGAGAAAACAGTGTGAAACCTAAACATGAAACGGTTACTGCAAAGGAACCGTTTAACCTAGAAGAACGAAATTTGGTGAGCCAAGTGGGATTGGTGTACTGATCATTAAATGGAAGTATCATCAAGATTGGGTGAAAAAATGTTTGCTGAGATTTCAGGAAACTCGTAGTTTTTTGGAAGCTTGATAACCCCTTTCAATGAGAGGGATTCTCGTCAGTCTCTGCTTGGGGCTACTTCAAAAGCACACAAATCATAGCGACAGAACTTGGAACTACATTATTGTGCCAAGTTTCAAAGAGCTAGCACAAACCGTGTTTGATTTAGAGTTCCAACTACATGTATCCATATAGGAGAAAACAGAGTGAAACCTAAACATGAAAACGGTTACTGCAAAGGAACGGTTTAATCTAGAAGAACGAAATTTGGTGAGCCAAGTGGGATTGGTGTACTGATCATTAAATGGAAGTATCATCAAGATTGGGTGAAAAAATGTTTGCTGAGATTTCAGGAAACTCGTAGTTTTTTGGAACCTTGATAACCCCTTTCAATGAAACGGATTCTCGCAAGTCTCTGTTTGGGGCTACTTCAATAGCACACAAACCATAGCGATAGAACTTGGAACTATATTCTTGTGCCAAGTTTCAAAGAGCTAGCACAAACCGTGTTTGATTTAGAGTTCCAACTACATGTATCCATATAGGAGAAAACAGAGTGAAACCTAAACATGAAAACGGTTACTGCAAAGGAACGGTTTAACCTAGAAGAACGAAATTTAGTGAGCCAAGTGAGATTCGTGTACTGATCACTACCTGCAAGTATCATCAAGATTGGGTGAAAAAATGTTTGCTGCGATTTCAGGAAACTCGCAGTTTTTTGGAAGCTTGGCAACCCCTTTCAATGAAAGGGATTCTCATCAGTCTCTGCTTGGGGCTACTTCAATAGCACACAAACCATAGCGATAGAACTTGGAACTACATTATTGTGCCAAGTTTCAAAGAGCTAGCACGAACCGTGTTTGATTTAGAGTGCCAACTACATGTATCCATATAGGAGAAAACAGAGTGAAACCTAAACATGAAAACAGTTACTGCAAAGGAACGGTTTAACCTAGAAGAACGAAATTTGGTGAGCCAAGTGGGATTGGTGTACTGATCATTAAATGGAAGTATCATCAAGATTGGGTGAAAAAATGTTTGCTGAGATTTCTGGAAACTGGTAGTTTTTTGGAAGCTTGGCAACCCCTTTCAATGAAAGGGATTCTCGTCAGTCTCTGCTTGGGGCTACTTCAATAGCACACAAACCCTAGCGATAGAACTTGAAACTACATTATTGTGCCAAGTTTCAAAGAGCTAGCACAAACCGTGTTTGATTTAGAGTTCCAAATACATGTATCTACATAGGAGAAAACAGAGTGAAACCTAAATATGAAAACGATTACTGCAAAGAAACGGTTTAACCTAGAAGAACGAAATTTTGGTGAGCCAAGTGGGATTGGTGTACTGATCATTAAATGGAATTATCATCAAGACTGGGTGAAAAAATGTTTGCTGAGATTTCAGGAAACTCGCAGTTTTTTGGAAGCCTGACAACCCCTTTCCATGATAGAGATTCTCGTCAGTCTCTGCTTGGGGCTACTTCAATAGCACACAAACCATAGCGATAGAACTTGGAACTACATTATTGTGCCAAGTTTCAAAGAGCTAGCACAACCGTGTTTGATTTACAGTTCCAACTACATGTATCCATATAGGAGAAAACAGAGTGAAACCTAAACATTAAAACGGTTACTGCAAAGGAACGGTTTAACCTAGAAGAACGAAATTTAGTGAGCCAAGTGAGATTCGTGTACTGATCACTACCTGCAAGTACCATCAAGATTGGGTGAAAAAATGTTTGCTGAGATTTCAGGAAACTCGCAGTTTTTTGGAAGCCTGGCAACCCCTTTCTATGATACGGATTCTCGTCAGTCTCTGCTTGGGGCTACTTCAATAGCACACAAACCTTAGCGATAGAACTTGGAACTACATTATTGTGCCAAGTTTCAAAGAGATAGCACAAACCGTGTTTGATTTAGAGTTCCAACTACATGTATCCATATAGGAGAAAACAGTGTGAAACCTAAACATGAAAACGGTTACTGCAAAGGAACCGTTTAACCTAAAAGAACGAAATTTGGTGAGCCAAGTGGGATTGGTGTACTGATCATTAAATGGAAGTATCATCAAGATTGGGTGAAAAAATGTTTGCTGAGATTTCAGGAAACTCGTAGTTTTTTGGAAGCTTGATAAACCCTTTCAATGAGAGGGATTCTCGTCAGTCTCTGCTTGGGGCTACTTCAAAAGCACACAAATCATAGCGACAGAACTTGGAACTACATTATTGTGCCAAGTTTCTAAGAGCTAGCACAAACCGTGTTTGATTTAGAGTTCCAACTACATGTATCCATATAGGAGAAAACAGAGTGAAACCTAAACATGAAAACGGTTACTGCAAAGGAACGGTTTAATCTAGAAGAACGAAATTTGGTGAGCCAAGTGGGATTGGTGTACTGATCATTAAATGGAAGTATCATCAAGACTGGGTGAAAAAATGTTTGCTGAGATTTCAGGAAACTCGTAGTTTTTTGGAACCTTGATAACCCCTTTCAATGAAACGGATTCTCGTAAGTCTCTGTTTGGGGCTACTTCAATAGCACACAAACCATAGCGATAGAACTTGGAACTATATTCTTGTGCCAAGTTTCAAAGAGCTAGCACAAACCGTGTTTGATTTAGAGTTCCAACTACATGTATCCATATAGGAGAAAACAGAGTGAAACCTAAACATGAAAACGGTTACTGCAAAGGAACGGTTTAACCTAGAAGAACGAAATTTAGTGAGCCAAGTGAGATTCGTGTACTGATCACTACCTGCAAGTATCATCAAGATTGGGTGAAAAAATGTTTGCTGCGATTTCAGGAAACTCGCAGTTTTTTGGAAGCTTGGCAACCCCTTTCAATGAAAGGGATTCTCATCAGTCTCTGCTTGGGGCTACTTCAATAGCACACAAACCATAGCGATAGAACTTGGAACTACATTATTGTGCCAAGTTTCAAAGAGCTAGCACAAACCGTGTTTGATTTAGAGTGCCAACTACATGTATCCATATAGGAGAAAACAGAGTGAAACCTAAACATGAAAACAGTTACTGCAAAGGAACGGTTTAACCTAGAAGAACGAAATTTGGTGAGCCAAGTGGGATTGGTGTACTGATCATTAAATGGAAGTATCATCAAGATTGGGTGAAAAAATGTTTGCTGAGATTTCTGGAAACTGGTAGTTTTTTGGAAGCTTGGCAACCCCTTTCAATGAAAGGGATTCTCGTCAGTCTCTGCTTGGGGCTACTTCAATAGCACACAAACCCTAGCGATAGAACTTGAAACTACATTATTGTGCCAAGTTTCAAAGAGCTAGCACAAACCGTGTTTGATTTAGATTTCCAAATACATGTATCTACATAGGAGAAAACAGAGTGAAACCTAAATATGAAAACGATTACTGCAAAGAAACGGTTTAACCTAGAAGAACGAAATTTGGTGAGCCAAGTGGGATTGGTGTACTGATCATTAAATGGAATTATCATCAAGACTGGGTGAAAAAATGTTTGCTGAGATTTCAGGAAACTCGCAGTTTTTTGGAAGCCTGACAACCCCTTTCCATGATAGGGATTCTCGTCAGTCTCTGCTTGGGGCTACTTCAATAGCACACAAACCATAGCGATAGAACTTGGAACTACATTATTGTGCCAAGTTTCAAAGAGCTAGCACACACCGTGTTTGATTTAGAGTTCCAACTACATGTATCCATATAGGAGAAAACAGAGTGAAACCTAAACATGAAAACGGTTACGGCAAAGGAACTTTTTAACCTAGAAGAACGAAATTTGGTGAGCCAAGTGGGATGGTGTACTGATCATTAAATGGAAGTATCATCAAGATTGGGTGAAAAAATGTTTGCTGAGATTTCAGGAAACTCGTAGTTTTTTGGAAGCTTGGCAACCCCTTTCAATGAAAGGGATTCTCGTCAGTCTCTGCTTGGGGCTACTTCAATAGCACACAAACCATAGCGATAGAACTTGGAACTACATTATTGTGCCAAGTTTCAAAGAGCTAGCACAAACCGTGTTTGATTTAGAGTTCCAACTACATGTATCCATATAGGAGAAAACAGAGTGAAACCTAAACATGAAAACGGTTACTGCAAAGGAACGGTTTAACCTAGAAGAACGAAATTTGGTGAGCCAAGTGGGATTCGTGTACTGATCACTACCTGCAAGTATCATCAAGATTGGGTGAAAAAAATGTTTGCTGCGATTTCAGGAAACTCGCAGTTTTTTGGAAGCTTGGCAACCCCTTTCAATGAATGGGATTCTCGTCAGTCTCTGCTTGGGGCTACTTCAAAAGCACACAAACCATAGCGATAGAACTTGGAACTACATTATTGTGCAAAGTTTCAAAGAGATAGCACAAACCGTGTTTGATTTAGAGTTCCAACTACATGTATCCATATAGGAGAAAACAGAGTGAAACCTAAACATGAAAACGGTTACTGCAAAGGAATGGTTTAACCAAGAAGAACGAAATTTAGTGAGCCAAGTGAGATTCGTGTACTGATCACTACCTGCAAGTATCATCAAGATTGGGTGAAAAAATGTTTGCTGAGATTTCAGGAAACTCGCAGTTTTTTGGAAGCTTGGCAACCCCTTTCAATGAAAGGGATTCTCGTCAGGCTCTGCTTGGGGCTACTTCAATAGCACACAAACCATAGCGATAGAACTTGGAACTACATTATTGTTCCAAGTTTCAAAGAGCTAGCACAAACCGTGTTTGATTTAGAGTTCCAACTACACGTATCTATATAGGAGAAAACAGAGTGAAACCTAAACATGAAAAGGGTTACTGCAAAGGAACGTTTTAACCTAGAAGAACGAAATTTGGTGAGCCAAGTGGGATTGGTGTACTGATCATTAAATGGAAGTATCATCAAGATTGGGTGAAAAAATGTTTGCTGAGATTTCAGGAAACTCGCAGTTTTTTGGAAGCCTCCAACCACTTTCACTGAAAGTGATTCTCGTCAGTCTCTGCTTGGGGCTACTTCAATAGCACACAAACCATAGCGATAGAACTTGGAACTACATTATTGTGCCAAGTTTCAAAGAGCTAGCACAAACCGTGTTTGATTTAGAGTTCCAACTACATGTATCCATATAGGAGAAAACAGAGTGAAACCTAAACATGAAAACGGTTACTGCAAAGGAACAGTTTAACCTAGAAGAACGAAATTTGGTGAGCCAAGTGGGATTGGTGTACTGATCATTAAATGGAAGTATCATCAAGATTCGGTGAAAAAATGTTTGCTGAGATTTCAGGAAACTCGTAGTTTTTTGGAAGCTTGGCAACCCCTTTCAATGAGAGGGATTCTCGTCAGTCTCTGCTTGGGGCTACTTCAATAGCACACAAACCCTAGCGATAGAACTTGGAACTATATTATTGTGCCAAGTTTCAAAGAGCTAGCACAAACCGTATTTGATTTAGAGTGCCAACAACATGTATCCATATCGGAGAAAACAGAGTGAAACCTAAACATGAAAACGGTTACTGCAAAGGAACGGTTTAACCTAGAAGAACGAAATTTGGTGAGCCAAGTGGGATTGGTGTACTGATCATTAAATGGAAGTATCATCAAGACTGGGTGAAAAAATGTTTGCTGAGATTCAGGAAACTCGCAGTTTTTTGGAAGCCTGGCAACCCCTTTCAATGAAAGTGATTCTCATCAGTCTCTGCTTGGGGCTACTTCAATAGCACACAAACCATAGCGATAGAACTTGGAACTACATTATTGTGCCAAGTTTCAAAGAGCTAGCACAATCCGTGTTTGATTTAGTTTTCCAACTACCTGTGTCCATATAGGAGAAAACAGAGTGAAACCTAAATATGAAAACGGTTACTGCAAAGGAACGGTTTAACCTAGAAGAACCAAATTTGGTGAGCCAATGAGATTCGTGTACTGATCACTACCTGTAAGTATTATCAAGATTGTGTTAAAAAATGTTTGCTGAGATTTCAGGAAACTCGTAGATTTTTGGAACCTTGGCAACCCCTTTAAATGAAAGGGATTCTCGTCAGTCTCTGCTTGGGGCTTCTTCAATAGCACACAAACCATAGCGATAGAACTTGGAACTACATTATTGTGCCAAGTTTCAAAGAGCTAGCACAACCGTGTTTGATTTACAGTTCCAACTACATGTATCCATATAGGAGAAAACAGAGGGAAACCTAAACATTAAAACGGTTACTGCAAAGGAACGGTTTAACCTAGAAGAACGAAATTTAGTAAGCCAAGTGAGATTCCTGTACTGATCACTACCTGCAAGTACCATCAAGATTGGGTGAAAAAATGTTTGCTGAGATTTCAGGAAACTCGTAGTATTTTGCAAGCTTGGCAACCCCTTTCAATGAAAGGGATTCTCGTCAGTCTCTGCTTGCGGCTACTTCAATAGCACACAAACCATAGCGATAGAACTTGGAACTACATTATTGTGACAAGTTTCATAGAGCTAGCACAAACCGTGTTTGATTTAGAGTTCCAAATACATGTATCCATATAGGAGAAAACAGAGTGAAACCTAAACATGAAAACGGTTACTGCAAAGGAACGGTTTAACCTAGAAGAACGAAATTTAGTGAGCCAAGTGAGATTCGTGTACTGATGACTACCTGCAATTATTATCAAGATTGGGTGAAAAAATATTTGCTGAGATTTCAGGAAACTCGTAGTTTTGGAAGCTTGGCAACCCCTTTCAATGAAAGGGATTCTCGTCAGTCTCTGCTTGGGGCTACTTCAATAGCACACAAACCGTAGCGATAGAACTTGCAACTACATTATTGTGCCAAGTTTCAAAGAGCTAGCACAAACCGTGTTTGATTTAGAGTTCCAACTACATGTATCCATATAGGAGAAAACAGAGTGAAACCTAAATATGAAAATGGTTACTGCAAAGGAACGGTTTAACCTAGAAGAACGAAATTTAGTGAGCCAAGTGAGATTCGTGTACTGATCACTACCTGCAAGTATCATCAAGATTGGGTGAAAAAATGTTTGCTGAGATTTCAGGAAACTCGTAGTTTTTTGCAAGCTTGGCAACCCCTTTCAATGAAAGGGATTCTCGTCAGTCTCTGCTTGGGGCTACTTCAATAGCACACAAACCATAGCGATAGAACTTGGAACTATATTATTGTGCCAAGTTTCAAAGAGCTAGCACAAACCGTATTTGATTTAGAGTTCCAACAACATGTATCCATATCGGAGAAAACAGAGTGAAACCTAAACATGAAAACGGTTACTGCAAAGGCACGGTTTAACCTAGAAGAACGAAATTTGGTGAGCCAATTGGGATTGGTGTACTGATCATTAAATGGAAGTATCATCAAGCCTGGGTGAAAAAATGTTAGCTGAGATTTCAGGAAACTCGCAGTTTTTTGGAAGCCTGGCAATCCCTTTCAATGAAAGGGATTCTCGTCAGTCTGTGCTTGGGGCTACTTCAATAGCACACAAACCATAGCGATAGAACTTGGAACTACATTATTGTGCCAAGTTTCAAAGAGCTAGCACAAACCGTGTTTGATTTAGATTTCCAACTACATGTATCCATCTGGGAGAAAACAGAGTGAAACCTAAACATGAAAAAGGTTACTGCAAAGGAACGGTTTAACCTAGAAGAACGAAATTTGGTGAGCCAAGTGAGATTCGTGTACTGATCACTACCTGCAAGTATTATCAAGATTGGGTGAAAAAATGTTTGCTGAGATTTCTGGAAACTCGTAGTTTTTTGGAAGCTTGGCAACCCCTTTAAATGAAAGGGATTCTCGTCAGTCTCTGCTTGGGGCTACTTCAATAGCACACAAACCATAGCGATAGAACTTGGAACTACATTATTGTGCCATGTTTCAAAGAGCTAGCACAAACCGTGTTTGATTTAGAGTTCCAACTACATGTATCCATATAGGAGAAAACAGAGTGAAACCTAAACATGAAAACGGTTACTGCAAAGGAACGGTTTAACCTAGAAGAACGAAATTTGGTGAGCCAAGTGGGATTGGTGTACTGATCATTAAATGGAAGTATCATCAAGACTGGGTGAAAAAATGTTTGCTGAGATTTCAGGAAACTCGCAGTTTTTTGGAAGCCTGGCAACCCCTTTCAATGAAAGGGATTCTCGTCAGTCTCTGCTTGGGGCTACTTCAATAGCACACAAACCATAGCGGTAGAACTTGGAACTACATTATTGTGCCAAGTTTCAAAGAGCTAACACAAATCGTGTTTGATTTAGAGTTCCAACTACATATATCCATATAGGTGAAAACAGAGTGAAACCTAAACATGAAAACGGTTACTGCAAAGGAACGGTTTAACTTAGAACAACAAAATTTGGTGAGCCAAGTGGGATTGGTGTTCTGATCATTAAATGGAAGTATCATCAAGACTGGGTGAAAAAATGTTTGCTGAGATTTCAGGAAACTCGCAGTTTTTTGGAAGCCTGGCAACCCCTTTCAATGAAAGTGATTCTCGTCAGTCTCTGCTTGGGGCTACTTCAATAGCACACAAACCATAGCGATTGAACTTGGAACTACATTATTGTGCCAAGTTTCAAAGAGCTAGCACAAACCGTGTTTGATTTAGAGTTCCAACTTCATGTATCCATAGAGGAGAAAACAGAGTGAAACCTAAACATGAAAACGGTTACTGCAAAGGAACGGTTTAACCTAGAAGAACGAAATTTGGTGAGCCAAGGTGGATTGGTGTACTGATCATTAAATGGAAGTATCATCAAGATTGGGTGAAAAAATGTTTGCTGAGATTTCAGGAAACTCGTAGTTTTTTGGAAGCTTGGCAACCCCTTTCAATGAAAGGGATTCTCGTCAGTCTCTGCTTGGGGCTACTTCAATAGCACACAAACCGTAGCGATAGAACTTGCAACTACATTATTGTGCCAAGTTTCAAAGAGCTAGCACAAACCGTGTTTGATTTAGAGTTCCAACTACATGTATCCATATAGGAGAAAACAGAGTGAAACCTAAATATGAAAATGGTTACTGCAAAGGAACGGTTTAACCTAGAAGAACGAAATTTAGTGAGCCAAGTGAGATTCGTGTACTGATCACTACCTGCAAGTATCATCAAGATTGGGTGAAAAAATGTTTGCTGAGATTTCAGGAAACTCGTAGTTTTTTGCAAGCTTGGCAACCCCTTTCAATGAAAGGGATTCTCGTCAGTCTCTGCTTGGGGCTACTTCAATAGCACACAAACCATAGCGATAGAACTTGGAACTATATTATTGTGCCAAGTTTCAAAGAGCTAGCACAAACCGTATTTGATTTAGAGTTCCAACAACATGTATCCATATCGGAGAAAACAGAGTGAAACCTAAACATGAAAACGGTTACTGCAAAGGCACGGTTTAACCTAGAAGAACGAAATTTGGTGAGCCAATTGGGATTGGTGTACTGATCATTAAATGGAAGTATCATCAAGCCTGGGTGAAAAAATGTTAGCTGAGATTTCAGGAAACTCGCAGTTTTTTGGAAGCCTGGCAATCCCTTTCAATGAAAGGGATTCTCGTCAGTCTGTGCTTGGGGCTACTTCAATAGCACACAAACCATAGCGATAGAACTTGGAACTACATTATTGTGCCAAGTTTCAAAGAGCTAGCACAAACCGTGTTTGATTTAGATTTCCAACTACATGTATCCATCTGGGAGAAAACAGAGTGAAACCTAAACATGAAAAAGGTTACTGCAAAGGAACGGTTTAACCTAGAAGAACGAAATTTGGTGAGCCAAGTGAGATTCGTGTACTGATCACTACCTGCAAGTATTATCAAGATTGGGTGAAAAAATGTTTGCTGAGATTTCTGGAAACTCGTAGTTTTTTGGAAGCTTGGCAACCCCTTTAAATGAAAGGGATTCTCGTCAGTCTCTGCTTGGGGCTACTTCAATAGCACACAAACCATAGCGATAGAACTTGGAACTACATTATTGTGCCATGTTTCAAAGAGCTAGCACAAACCGTGTTTGATTTAGAGTTCCAACTACATGTATCCATATAGGAGAAAACAGAGTGAAACCTAAACATGAAAACGGTTACTGCAAAGGAACGGTTTAACCTAGAAGAACGAAATTTGGTGAGCCAAGTGGGATTGGTGTACTGATCATTAAATGGAAGTATCATCAAGACTGGGTGAAAAAATGTTTGCTGAGATTTCAGGAAACTCGCAGTTTTTTGGAAGCCTGGCAACCCCTTTCAATGAAAGGGATTCTCGTCAGTCTCTGCTTGGGGCTACTTCAATAGCACACAAACCATAGCGGTAGAACTTGGAACTACATTATTGTGCCAAGTTTCAAAGAGCTAACACAAATCGTGTTTGATTTAGAGTTCCAACTACATATATCCATATAGGTGAAAACAGAGTGAAACCTAAACATGAAAACGGTTACTGCAAAGGAACGGTTTAACTTAGAACAACAAAATTTGGTGAGCCAAGTGGGATTGGTGTTCTGATCATTAAATGGAAGTATCATCAAGACTGGGTGAAAAAATGTTTGCTGAGATTTCAGGAAACTCGCAGTTTTTTGGAAGCCTGGCAACCCCTTTCAATGAAAGTGATTCTCGTCAGTCTCTGCTTGGGGCTACTTCAATAGCACACAAACCATAGCGATTGAACTTGGAACTACATTATTGTGCCAAGTTTCAAAGAGCTAGCACAAACCGTGTTTGATTTAGAGTTCCAACTTCATGTATCCATAGAGGAGAAAACAGAGTGAAACCTAAACATGAAAACGGTTACTGCAAAGGAACGGTTTAACCTAGAAGAACGAAATTTGGTGAGCCAAGGTGGATTGGTGTACTGATCATTAAATGGAAGTATCATCAAGATTGGGTGAAAAAATGTTTGCTGAGATTTCAGGAAACTCGTAGTTTTTTGGAAGCTTGGCAACCCCTTTCAATGAAAGGGATTCTCGTCAGTCTCTGCTTGGGGATACTTCAATTGGACACAAACCATAGCGACAGAACTTGGAACTACATTATTGTGCCACGTTTCAAAGAGCTAGCACTAACCGTGTTTGATTTAGGGTTCCAAATAAATGTATCCATACAGGAGAAAACAGAGTGAAACCTAAACATGAAAACGGTTACTGCAAAGGAACGGTTTAACCTAGAAGAACCAAATTTGGTGAGCCAATGAGATTCGTGTACTGATCACTACCTGTAAGTATTATCAAGATTGGGTTAAAAAATGTTTGCTGAGATTTCAGGAAACTCGTAGTTTTTTGGAAGCTTGGCAACCCCTTAAATGAAAGGGATTCTCGTCAGTCTCTGCTTGGGGCTACTTCAATAGCACACAAACCATAGCGATAGAACTTGGAACTATATTACTGTGCCAAGTTTCAAAGAGCTAGCACAACCGTGTTTGATTTAGTGTTCCAACTACATGTATCCATATAGGAGAAAACAGAGTGAAACCTAAACATGAAAACGGTTACTGCAAAGGAACGGTTTAACCTAGAAGAACGAAATTTAGTGAGCCAAGTGAGATTCGTGTACTGATCACTACCTGCAAGTACCATCAAGATTGGGTGAAAAAATGTTTGCTGAGATTTCAGGAAACTCGTAGTATTTTGCAAGCTTGGCAACCCCTTTCAATGAAAGGGATTCTCGTCAGTCTCTGCTTGGGGCTACTTCAATAGCACACAAACCATAGCGATAGAAGTTGGAACTACATTATTGTGCCAAGTTTCATAGAGCTAGCACAAACCGTGTTTGATTTAGAGTTCCAAATACATGTATCCATATAGGAGAAAACAGAGTGAAACCTAAACATGAAAACGGTTACTGCAAAGGAACGGTTTAACCTAGAAGAACGAAATTTAGTGAGCCAAGTGAGATTCGTGTACTAATCACTACCTGCAATTATTATGAAGATTGGGTGAAAAAACGTTTGCTGAGATTTCAGGAAACTCGTAGTTTTTTGGAAGCTTGGCAACCCCTTTGAATGAAAGGGATTCTCGTCAGTCTCTGCTTGGGGCTACTTCAATAGCACAAAAACCATAGCGATAGAACTTGGAACTACATTATTGTGCCAAGTTTCAAAGAGCTAGCACAAACCGTGTTTGATTTAGAGTTCCAACTACATGTATCCATATAGGAGAAAACAGAGTGAAACCTAAACATGAAAACGGTTACTGCAAAGGAACGGTTTAACCTAGAAGAACGAAATTTGGTGAGCCAAGTGGGATTGGTGTACTGATCATTAAATGGAAGTATCATCAAGACTGGGTGAAAAAATGTTTGCTGAGATTTCAGGAAACTCGCAGTTTTTTGGAAGCCGGGCAACCCCTTTCAATGAAAGTGATTCTCGTCAGTCTCTGCTTGGGGCTACTTCAATAGCACACAAAGCATAGCGATAGAACTTGGAACTACATTATTGTGCCAAGTTTCAAAGAGCTAGCACAAACCGTGTTTGATTTAGAGTTCCAACTACATGTATACATAGAGGAGAAAACAGAGTGAAACCTAAACATGAAAACGGTTACTGCAAAGGAACGGTTTAACCTAGAAGAACGAAATTTGGTGAGCCAAGTGGGATTGGTGTACTTATTATTAAATGGAAGTATCATCAAGTTTGGGTGAAAAAATGTTTGCTGAGATTTCAGGAAACTCGTAGTTTTTTGGAAGCTTGGCAACCCCTTTCAATGAAAGGGATTCTCGTCAGTCTCTGCTTGGGGCTACTTCAATAGCACACAAACCATAGCGATAGAACTTGGAACTACATTATTGTGCCAAGTTTCAAAGAGCTAGCACAAACCGTGTTTGATTTAGAGTTCCAAATACATGTATCCATATAGGAGAAAACAGAGTGAAACCTAAACATGAAAACGGTTACTGCAAAGGAACGGTTTAACCTAGAAGAACGAAATTTGGTGAGCCAAGTGGGATTGGTGTACTGATCATTAAATGGAAGTATCATCAAGACTGGGTGAAAAAATGTTTGCTGAGATTTCAGGAAACTCACAGTTTTTTGGAAGCCTGGCAACCCATTTCAATGAAAGTGATTCTCGTCAGTCTCTGCTTGGGGCTACTTCAATAGCACACAAACCATAGCGATAGAACTTGGAACTACATTATTGTGCCAAGATTCAAAGAGCTAGCACAAACCGTGTTTGATTTAGATTTCCAACTACATGTATCCATATAGGAGACAACAGAGTGAAACCTAAACATGAAAACGGTTACTGCAAAGGAACGGTTTAACATAGAAGAACGAAATTTTGTGAGCCAAGTGGGATTCGTGTACTGATCACTACCTGCAAGTATCATCAAGATTGGGTGAAAAAATGTTTGCTGAGATTTCAGGAAACTCGTAGTTTTTTGGAAGCTTGATAACCCCTTTCAATGAGAGGGATTCTCGTCAGTCTCTGCTTGGGGCTACTTCAAAAGCACACAAATCATAGCGACAGAACTTGGAACTACATTATTGTGCCAAGTTTCAAAGAGCTAGCACAAACCGTGTTTGATTTAGAGTTCCAACTATATGTATCCATATAGGAGAAAACAGAGTGAAACCTAAACATGAAAACGGTTACTGCAAAGGAACGGTTTAAACCGAGAAGAACGAAATTTGGTGAGCCAAGTGGGATTGGTGTACTGATCATTAAATGGAAGTATCATCAAGATTGGGTGAAAAAATGTTAGCTGAGATTTCGGGAAACTCGTATTTTTGGAAGCTTGGCAATCCCTTTCAATGAAAGGGATTCTCGTCAGTCTCTGCTTGGGGCTACTTCAATAGCACACAAATCATAGCGATAGAAATTGGAACTATATTATTGTGCCAAGTTTCAAAGAGCTAGCACAAACCGTGTTTGATTTAGAGTTCCAACTACATGTATCCATATAGGAGAAAACAGAGTGAAACCTAAACATTAAAACGATTACTGCAAAGGAACGGTTTAACCTAGAAGAAGGAAATTTGGTGAGCCAAGTGGGATTGGTGTACTGATCATTAAATGGAAGTATCATCAAGATTGGGTGAAAAAATATTTGCTGAGATTTCTGGAAACTCGTAGTTTTTTGGAAGCTTGGCAACCCCTTTCAATGAAAGGGATTCTCGTCAGTCTCTGCTTGGGGCTACTTCAATAGCACACAAACCCTAGCGATAGAACTTGAAACTACATTATTGTGCCAAGTTTCAAAGAGCTAGCACAAACCGTGTTTGATTTAGAGTTCCAAATACATGTATCTACATAGGAGAAAACAGAGTGAAACCTAAATATGAAAACGATTACTGCAAAGAAACGGTTTAACCTAGAAGAACGAAATTTGGTGAGCCAAGTGGGATTGGTGTACTGATCATTAAATGGAATTATCATCAAGACTGGGTGAAAAAATGTTTGCTGAGATTTCAGGAAACTCGCAGTTTTTTGGAAGCCTGGCAACCCCTTTCCATGATAGGGATTCTCGTCAGTCTCTGCTTGGGGCTACTTCAATAGCACACAAACCATAGCGATAGAACTTGGAACTACATTGTTGTGCCAAGTTTCAAAGAGCTAGCACAAACCGTGTTTGATTTAGAGTTCCAACTACATGTATCCATATAGGAGAAAACAGAGTGAAACCTAAACATGAAAACGGTTACTGCAAAGGAACTTTTTAACCTAGAAGAACGAAATTTGGTGAGCCAAGTGGGATGGTGTACTGATCATTAAATGGAAGTATCATCAGGATTGGGTGAAAAAATGTTTGCTGAGATTTCAGGAAACTCGTAGGTTTTTGGAAGCTTGGCAACCCCTTTCAATGAAAGGCATTCTCGTCAGTCTCTGTTTGGGGCTACTTCAATAGCACACAAACCATAGCGATAGAACTTGGAACTACATTATTGTGCCAAGTTTCAAAGAGCTAGCACAAACCGTGTTTGATTTAGAGTTCCAACTACATGTATCCATATAGGAGAAAACAGAGTGAAACCTAAACATGAAAACGGTTACTGCAAAGGAACGGTTTAACCTAGAAGAACGAAATTTGGTGAGCCAAGTGGGATTCGTGTACTGATCACTACCTGCAAGTATCATCAAGATTGGGTGAAAAAATGTTTGCTGAGATTTCAGGAAACTCGCAGTTTTTTGGAAGCTTGGCAACCCCTTTCAATGAAGGATTCTCGTCAGTCTCTGCTTGGGGCTACTTCAAAAGCACACAAATCATAGCGGACATAACTTGGAACTACATTATTGTGCCAAGTTTCAAAGAGCTAGCACAAACCGTGTTTGATTTAGAGTTCCAACTACATGTATCCATATAGGAGAAAACAGAGTGAAACCTAAACATGAAAACAGTTACTGCAAAGGAACGGTTTAACCTAGAAGAACGAAATTTGGTGAGCCAAGTGGGATTGGTGTACTGATCATTAAATGGAAGTATCATCAAGATTGGGTGAAAAAATCTTTGCTGAGATTTCAGGAAACTCGCAGTTTTTTGGAAGCCTGGCAACCCCTTTCAATGAAAGGGATTCTCGTCAGTCTCTGCTTGGGGCTACTTCAATAGCACACAAACCATAGCGATAGAACTTGGAACTACATTATTGTGCCAATTTCAAAGAGCTAGCACAAACCGTGTTTGACTTAGAGTTCCAACTACATGTATCCATATAGGAGAAAACAGAGTGAAACCTAAACATGAAAACAGTTACTGCAAAGGAACGGTTTAACCTAGAAGAACGAAATTTGGTGAGCCAAGTGGGATTGGTGTACAGATCATTAAATGGAAGTATCATCAAGACTGGGTGAAAAAATGTTTGCTGAGATTTCAGGAAACTCGCCGTTTTTTGGAAGCCTGGCAATGCCTTTCTATGAAAGGGATTCTCGTCAGTCTCTGCTTGGGGCTACTTCAATAGCACACAAACCATAGCGATAGAACTTGGAACTACATTATTGTGCCAAGTTTCAAAGAGCTAGCACAAACCGTGTTTGATTTAGAGTTCCAACTACATGTATCCATATAGGAGAAAACAGAGTGAAACCTAAACATGAAAACGGTTACTGCAAAGGAACGGTTTAACCTAGAAGAACGAAATTTGGTGAGCCAAGTGGGATTCGTGTACTGATCACTACCTGCAAGTATCATCAAGTTTGGGTGAAAAAATGTTTGCTGAGATTTCAGGAAACTCGTAGTTTTTTGGAAGCTTGTTAACCCCTTTCAATGAAAGGGATTCTCGTCAGTGTCTGCTTGGGGCTACTTCAAAAGCACACAAATCATAGCGACAGAACTTGGAACTACATTATTGTGCCAAGTTTCAAAGAGCTAGCACAAACCGTGTTTGATTTAGAGTTCCAACTACATGTATCCATATAGGAGAAAACAGAGTGAAACCTAAACATGAAAACAGTTACTGCAAAGGAACGGTTTAAACTAGAAGAACGAAATTTGGTGAGCCAAGTGGGATTGGTGTACTGATCATTAAATGGAAGTATCATCAAGATTGGGTGAAAAAATCTTTGCTGAGATTTCAGGAAACTTGTAGTTTTTTGGAAGCTTGGCAACCCCTTTCAATGAAAGGGATTCTCGTCAGTCTCTGCTTGGGGCTACTTCAATAGCACACAAACCATAGCGATAGAACTTGGAACTACATTATTGTGCCAAGTTTCAAAGAGCTAGCACAAACCGTGTTTGATTTAGAGTTCCAACTACATGTATCCATATAGGAGAAAACAGAGTGTAACCTAAATATGAAAACGATTACTGCAAAGGAACGGTTTAACCTAGAAGAACGAAATTTGGTGAGCCAAGTGGGATTGGTGTACTGATCATTAAATGGAAGTATCATCAAGACTGGGTGAAAAAATGTTTGCTGAGATTTCAGGATACTCGCAGTTTTTTGGAAGCCTGGCAACCCCTTTCTATGAAAGGGATTCTCGTCAGTCTCTGCTTGGGGCTACTTCAATAGCACACAAACCATAGCGATAGAACTTGGAACTACATTATTGTGCCAAGTTTCAAAGAGCTAGCACAAACCGTGTTTGATTTAGAGTTCCAACTACATGTATCCATATAGGAGAAAACAGAGTGAAACCTAATCATGAAAACGGTTACTGCAAAGGAACGTTTTAACCGAGAAGAACGAAATTTAGTGAGCCAAGTGGGATTCGTGTACTGATCACTACATGCAAGTATCATCTAGATTGGGTGAAAAATTGTTTGCTGAGATTTCAGGAAACTCGTAGTTTTTTGGAAGCTTTGCAACCCCTTTCAATGAAAGGGATTCTCGTCAGTCTCTGCTTAGGGCTACTTCAATAGCACACAAACCCTAGCGATAGATCATAAAACAACATTATTGTGCCAAGTTTCAAAGAGCTAGCACAAACCGTGTTTGATTTAGAGTTCCAACTACATGTATCTATATAGGAGAAAACAGAGTGAAACCTAAATATGAAAACGATTACTGCAAAGGAACGGTTTAACCTAGAAGAACGAAATTTGGTGAGCCAAGTGGGATTGGTGTACTGATCATTAAATGGAAGTATCATCAAGATTGGGTGAAAAAATGTTTGCTGAGATTTCAGGAAACTCGCAGTTTTTTGGAAGCCTGGCAACCCCTTTCTATGATACGGATTCTCGTCAGTCTCTGCTTGGGGCTACTTCAATAGCACACAAACCATAGCGATAGAACTTGGAACTACATTATTGTGCCAAGTTTCAAAGAGCTAGCACAAACCGTGTTTGATTTAGAGTTCCAACTACATGTATCCATATAGGAGAAAACAGAGTGAAACCTAAACATGAAAACGTTTACTGCAAAGGAACGGTTTAACCTAGAAGAACGAAATTTGGTGAGCCAAGTGGGATTGGTGTACTGATCATTAAATGGAAGTATCATCAAGACTGGGTGAAAAAATGTTTGCTGAGATTTCTGGAAACTCGCAGTTTTTTGGAAGCCTGGCAACGCCTTTCTATGAAAGGGATTCGCGTCAGTCTCTGCCTTGGGGCTACTTCAATAGCACACAAACCATAGCGGTAGAACTTTGAACTACATTATTGTGCCAAGTTTCAAAGAGCTAGCACAAACCGTGTTTGATTTAGAGTTCCAACTACATGTATCCATATAGGAGACAACAGAGTGAAACCGAAACATGAAAACGGTTACTGCAAAGGAACGGTTTAACCTAGAAGAACGAAATTTGGTGAGCCAAGTGGGATTGGTGTACTGATCATTAAATGCAAGTATCATCAAGATTGGGTGAAAAAATGTTTGCTGAGATTTCAGGAAACTCGTAGTTTTTTGGAAGCTTGATAACCCCTTTCAATGAAAGGGATTCTCGTCAGTCTCTGCTTGGGGCTACTTCAAAAGCACACAAATCATAGCGACAGAACTTGGAACTACATTATTGTGGCAAGTTTCAAAGAGCTAGCACAAACCGTGTTTGATTTAGAGTTCCAACTACATGTATCCATATAGGAGAAAACAGAGTGAAACCTAAACATGAAAACAGTTACTGCAAAGGAACGGTTTAAACTAGAAGAACGAAATTTGGTGAGCCAAGTGGGATTGGTGTACTGATCATTAAATGGAAGTATCATCAAGATTGGGTGAAAAAATCTTTGCTGAGATTTCAGGAAACTTGTAGTTTTTTGGAAGCCTGGCAACCCCTTTCAATGAAAGGGATTCTCGTCAGTCTCTGCTTGGGGCTACTTCAATAGCACACAAACCATAGCGATAGAACTTGGAACTACATTATTGTGCCAAGTTTCAAAGAGCTAGCACAAACCGTGTTTGATTTAGAGTTCCAACTACATGTATCCATATAGGAGAAAACAGAGTGAAACCTAAACATGAAAACGGTTACTGCAAAGGAACCGTTTAACCTAGAAGAAGGAAATTTGGTGAGCCAAGTGGGATTCGTGTACTGATCACTACCTGCAAGTATCATCAAGATTGGGTGAAAAAATGTTTGCTGAGATTTCAGGATACTCGCAGTTTTTTGGAAGCCTGGCAACCCCTTTCTATGAAAGGGATTCTCGTCAGTCTCTGCTTGGGGCTACTTCAATAGCACACAAACCATAGCGATAGAACTTGGAACTACATTATTGTGCCAAGTTTCAAAGACCTAGCACAAACCGTGTTTGATTTAGAGTTCCAACTACATGTATCCATATAGGAGAAAACAGAGTGAAACCTAATCATGAAAACGATTACTGCAAAGGAACGTTTTAACCGAGAAGAACGAAATTTAGTGAGCCAAGTGGGATTCGTGTACTGATCACTACATGCAAGTATCATCTAGATTGGGTGCAAAATTGTTTGCTGAGATTTCAGGAAACTCGTAGTTTTTTGGAAGCTTTGCAACCCCTTTCAATGAAAGGGATTCTCGTCAGTCTCTGCTTAGGGCTACTTCAATAGCACACAAACCCTAGCGATAGATCATAAAACAACATTATTGTGCCAAGTTTCAAAGAGCTAGCACAAACCGTGTTTGATTTAGAGTTCCAACTACATGTATCTATATAGGAGAAAACAGAGTGAAACCTAAATATGAAAACGATTACTGCAAAGGAACGGTTTAACCTAGAAGAACGAAATTTGGTGAGCCAAGTGGGATTGGTGTACTGATCATTAAATGCAAGTATCATCAAGATTGGGTGAAAAAATGTTTGCTGAGATTTCAGGAAACTCGTAGTTTTTTGGAAGCTTGATAACCCCTTTCAATGAAAGGGATTCTCGTCAGTCTCTGCTTGGGGCTACTTCAAAAGCACACAAATCATAGCGACAGAACTTGGAACTACATTATTGTGCCAAGTTTCAAAGAGCTAGCACAAACCGTGTTTGATTTAGAGTTCCAACTACATGTATCCATATAGGAGAAAACAGAGTGAAACCTAAACATGAAAACAGTTACTGCAAAGGAACGGTTTAAACTAGAAGAACGAAATTTGGTGAGCCAAGTGGGATTGGTGTACTGATCATTAAATGGAAGTATCATCAAGATTGGGTGAAAAAATCTTTGCTGAGATTTCAGGAAACTTGTAGTTTTTTGGAAGCTTGGCAACCCCTTTCAATGAAAGGGATTCTCGTCAGTCTCTGCTTGGGGCTACTTCAATAGCACACAAACCATAGCGATAGAACTTGGAACTACATTATTGTGCCAAGTTTCAAAGAGCTAGCACAAACCGTGTTTGATTTAGAGTTCCAACTACATGTATCCATATAGGAGAAAACAGAGTGTAACCTAAATATGAAAACGATTACTGCAAAGGAACGGTTTAACCTAGAAGAACGAAATTTGGTGAGCCAAGTGGGATTGGTGTACTGATCATTAAATGGAAGTATCATCAAGACTGGGTGAAAAAATGTTTGCTGAGATTTCAGGATACTCGCAGTTTTTTGGAAGCCTGGCAACCCCTTTCTATGAAAGGGATTCTCGTCAGTCTCTGCTTGGGGCTACTTCAATAGCACACAAACCATAGCGATAGAACTTGGAACTACATTATTGTGCCAAGTTTCAAAGAGCTAGCACAAACCGTGTTTGATTTAGAGTTCCAACTACATGTATCCATATAGGAGAAAACAGAGTGAAACCTAATCATGAAAACGGTTACTGCAAAGGAACGTTTTAACCGAGAAGAACGAAATTTAGTGAGCCAAGTGGGATTCGTGTACTGATCACTACATGCAAGTATCATCTAGATTGGGTGAAAAATTGTTTGCTGAGATTTCAGGAAACTCGTAGTGTTTTGGAAGCTTTGCAACCCCTTTCAATGAAAGGGATTCTCGTCAGTCTCTGCTTAGGGCTACTTCAATAGCACACAAACCCTAGCGATAGATCATAAAACAACATTATTGTGCCAAGTTTCAAAGAGCTAGCACAAACCGTGTTTGATTTAGAGTTCCAACTACATGTATCTATATAGGAGAAAACAGAGTGAAACCTAAATATGAAAACGATTACTGCAAAGGAACGGTTTAACCTAGAAGAACGAAATTTGGTGAGCCAAGTGGGATTGGTGTACTGATCATTAAATGGAAGTATCGTCAAGATTGGGTGAAAAAATGTTTGCTGAGATTTCAGGAAACTCGCAGTTTTTTGGAAGCCTGGCAACCCCTTTCTATGAAACTGATTCTCGTCAGTCTCTGCTTGGGGCTACTTCAATAGCACACAAACCATAGCGATAGAATTTGGAACTACATTATTGTGCCAAGTTTCAAAGAGCTAGCACAAACCGTGTTTGATTTAGAGTTCCAACTACATGTATCCATATAGGAGAAAACAGAGTGAAACCTAAACATGAAAACGGTTACTGCAAAGGAACGGTTTAACCTAGAAGAACGAAATTTGGTGAGCCAAGTGGGATTGGTGTACTGATCATTAAATGGAAGTATCATCAAGACTGGGTGAAAAAATATTTGCTGAGATTTCTGGAAACTCGCAGTTTTTTGGAAGCCTGGCAACGCCTTTCTATGAAAGGGATTCTCGTCAGTTTCTGCTTGGGGCTACTTCAATAGCACACAAACCATAGCGATAGAACTTGGAACTACATTATTGTGCCAAGTTTCAAAGAGCTAGCACAAACCGTGTTTGATTTAGAGTTCCAACTACAAGTATCCATATAGGAGAAAACAGAGTGAAACCCAATCATGAAAACGGTCACTGCAAAGGAACGGTTTAACCTAGAAGAACGAAATTTAGTGAGCCAAGTGGGATTCGTGTACTGATCACTACATGCAAGTATCATCTAGATTGGGTGAAAAATTGTTTGCTGAGATTTCAGGAAACTCGTAGTTTTTTGGAAGCTTGGCAACCCCTTTCATTGAAAGGGATTCTCGTCAGTCTCTGCTTAGGGCTCCTTCAATAGCACACAAACCCTAGCGAAAGATCATGAAACTACATTATTGTGCCAAGTTTCAAAGAGGTAGCACAAACCGTGTTTGATTTAGAGTTCCAACTACATGTATCTATATAGGAGAAAACAGAGTGAAACCTAAATATGAAAACGTTTACTGCAAAGGAACGGTTTAACCTAGAAGAACGAAATTTGGTGAGCCAAGTGGGATTGGTGTACTGATCATTAAATGGAAGTATCATCAAGACTGGGTGAAAAAATCTTTGCTGAGATTTCAGGAAACTTGTAGTTTTTTGGAAGCTTGGCAACCCCTTTCAATGAAAGGGATTCTCGTCAGTCTCTGCTTGGGGCTACTTCAATTGCACACAAACCATAGCGATAGAACTTGGAACTACATTATTGTGCCAAGTTTCAAAGAGCTAGCACAAACCGTGTTTGATTTAGAGTTCCAACTACATGTATCCATATAGGAGAAAACAGAGTGAAACCTAAATATGAAAACGATTACTGCAAAGGAACGGTTTAACCTAGAAGAACGAAATTTGGTGAGCCAAGTGGGATTGGTGTACTGATCATTAAATGCAAGTATCATCAAGATTGGGTGAAAAAATGTTTGCTGAGATTTCAGGAAACTCGTAGTTTTTTGGAAGCTTGATAACCCCTTTCAATGAAAGGGATTCTCGTCAGTCTCTGCTTGGGGCTACTTCAAAAGCACACAAATCATAGCGACAGAACTTGGAACTACATTATTGTGCCAAGTTTCAAAGAGCTAGTACAAACCGTGTTTGATTTAGAGTTCCAACTACATGTATCCATATAGGAGAAAACAGAGTGAAACCTAAACATGAAAACAGTTACTGCAAAGGAACGGTTTAAACTAGAAGAACGAAATTTGGTGAGCCAAGTGGGATTGGTGTACTGATCATTAAATGGAAGTATCATCAAGATTGGGTGAAAAAATCTTTGCTGAGATTTCAGGAAACTTGTAGTTTTTTGGAAGCTTGGCAACCCCTTTCAATGAAAGGGATTCTCGTCAGTCTCTGCTTGGGGCTACTTCAATAGCACACAACCATAGCGATAGAACTTGGAACTACATTATTGTGCCAAGTTTCAAAGAGCTAGCACAAACCGTGTTTGATTTAGAGTTCCAACTACATGTATCCATATAGGAGAAAACAGAGTGAAACCTAAATATGAAAACGATTACTGCAAAGGAACGGTTTAACCTAGAAGAACGAAATTTGGTGAGCCAAGTGGGATTGGTGTACTGATCATTAAATGGAATTATCATCAAGACTGGGTGAAAAAATGTTTGCTGAGATTTCAGGATACTCGCAGTTTTTTGGAAGCCTGGCAACCCCTTTCTATGAAAGGGATTCTCGTCAGTCTCTGCTTGGGGCTACTTCAATAGCACACAAACCATAGCGATAGAACTTGGAACTACATTATTGTGCCAAGTTTCAAAGAGCTAGCACAAACCGTGTTTGATTTAGTGTTCCAACTACATGTATCCATATAGGAGAAAACAGAGTGAAACCTAATCATGAAAACGGTTACTGCAAAGGAACGTTTTAACCGAGAAGAACGAAATTTAGTGAGCCAAGTGGGATTCGTGTACTGATCACTACATGAAAGTATCATCTAGATTGGGTGAAAAATTGTTTGCTGAGATTTCAGGAAACTCGTAGTTTTTTGGAAGCTTGGCAACCCCTTTCATTGAAAGGGATTCTCGTCAGTCTCTGCTTAGGGCTACTTCAATAGCACACAAACCCTAGCGAAAGATCATGAAACTACATTATTGTGCCAAGTTTCAAAGAGGTAGCACAAACCGTGTTTGATTTAGAGTTCCAACTACATGTATCTATATAGGAGAAAACAGAGTGAAACCTAAATATGAAAACGTTTACTGCAAAGGAACGGTTTAACCTAGAAGAACGAAATTTGGTGAGCCAAGTGGGATTGGTGTACTGATCATTAAATGGAAGTATCATCAAGACTGGGTGAAAAAATCTTTGCTGAGATTTCAGGAAACTTGTAGTTTTTTGGAAGCTTGGCAACCCCTTTCAATGAAAGGGATTCTCGTCAGTCTCTGCTTGGGGCTACTTCAATTGCACACAAACCATAGCGATAGAACTTGGAACTACATTATTGTGCCAAGTTTCAAAGAGCTAGCACAAACCGTGTTTGATTTAGAGTTCCAACTACATGTATCCATATAGGAGAAAACAGAGTGAAACCTAAATATGAAAACGATTACTGCAAAGGAACGGTTTAACCTAGAAGAACGAAATTTGGTGAGCCAAGTGGGATTGGTGTACTGATCATTAAATGGAAGTATCATCAAGACTGGGTGAAAAAATGTTTGCTGAGATTTCAGGATACTCGCAGTTTTTTGGAAGCCTGGCAACCCCTTTCTATGAAAGGGATTCTCCTCAGTCTTGCTTGGGGCTACTTCTATAGCACACAAACCCTAGCGATAGATCCATAAAACAACATTATTGTGCCAAGTTTCAAAGAGCTAGCACAAACCGTGTTTGATTTAGAGTTCCAACTACATGTTCTAATATAGGAGAAAACAGAGTGAAACCTAAATATGAAAACGATTACTGCAAAGGAACGGTTTAACCTAGAAGAACGAAATTTGGTGAGCCAAGTGGGATTGGTGTACTGATCATTAAATGCAAGTATCATCAAGATTGGGTGAAAAAATGTTTGCTGAGATTTCAGGAAACTCGTAGTTTTTTGGAAGCTTGATAACCCCTTTCAATGAAAGGGATTCTCGTCAGTCTCTGCTTGGGGCTACTTCAAAAGCACACAAATCATAGCGACAGAACTTGGAACTACATTATTGTGCCAAGTTTCAAAGAGCTAGCACAAACCGTGTTTGATTTAGAGTTCCAACTACATGTATCCATATAGGAGAAAACAGAGTGAAACCTAAACATGAAAACAGTTACTGCAAAGGAACGGTTTAAACTAGAAGAACGAAATTTGGTGAGCCAAGTGGGATTGGTGTACTGATCATTAAATGGAAGTATCATCAAGATTGGGTGAAAAAATCTTTGCTGAGATTTCAGGAAACTTGTAGTTTTTTGGAAGCTTGGCAACCCCTTTCAATGAAAGGGATTCTCGTCAGTCTCTGCTTGGGGCTACTTCAATAGCACACAAACCATAGCGATAGAACTTGGAACTACATTATTGTGCCAAGTTTCAAAGAGCTAGCACAAACCGTGTTTGATTTAGAGTTCCAACTACATGTATCCATATAGGAGAAAACAGAGTGTAACCTAAATATGAAAACGATTACTGCAAAGGAACGGTTTAACCTAGAAGAACGAAATTTGGTGAGCCAAGTGGGATTGGTGTACTGATCATTAAATGGAAGTATCATCAAGACTGGGTGAAAAAATGTTTGCTGAGATTTCAGGATACTCGCAGTTTTTTGGAAGCCTGGCAACCCCTTTCTATGAAAGGGATTCTCGTCAGTCTCTGCTTGGGGCTACTTCAATAGCACACAAACCATAGCGATAGAACTTGGAACTACATTATTGTGCCAAGTTTCAAAGAGCTAGCACAAACCGTGTTTGATTTAGAGTTCCAACTACATGTATCCATATAGGAGAAAACAGAGTGAAACCTAATCATGAAAACGGTTACTGCAAAGGAACGTTTTAACCGAGAAGAACGAAATTTAGTGAGCCAAGTGGGATTCGTGTACTGATCACTACATGCAAGTATCATCTAGATTGGGTGAAAAATTGTTTGCTGAGATTTCAGGAAACTCGTAGTGTTTTGGAGGCTTTGCAACCCCTTTCAATGAAAGGGATTCTCGTCAGTCTCTGCTTAGGGCTACTTCAATAGCACACAAAACCCTAGCGATAGATCATAAAACAACATTATTGTGCCAAGTTTCAAAGAGCTAGCACAAACCGTGTTTGATTTAGAGTTCCAACTACATGTATCTATATAGGAGAAAACAGAGTGAAACCTAAATATGAAAACGATTACTGCAAAGGAACGGTTTAACCTAGAAGAACGAAATTTGGTGAGCCAAGTGGGATTGGTGTACTGATCATTAAATGGAAGTATCGTCAAGATTGGGTGAAAAAATGTTTGCTGAGATTTCAGGAAACTCGCAGTTTTTTGGAAGCCTGGCAACCCCTTTCTATGAAACTGATTCTCGTCAGTCTCTGCTTGGGGCTACTTCAATAGCACACAAACCATAGCGATAGAATTTGGAACTACATTATTGTGCCAAGTTTCAAAGAGCTAGCACAAACCGTGTTTGATTTAGAGTTCCAACTACATGTATCCATATAGGAGAAAACAGAGTGAAACCTAAACATGAAAACGGTTACTGCAAAGGAACGGTTTAACCTAGAAGAACGAAATTTGGTGAGCCAAGTGGGATTGGTGTACTGATCATTAAATGGAAGTATCATCAAGACTGGGTGAAAAAATATTTGCTGAGATTTCTGGAAACTCGCAGTTTTTTGGAAGCCTGGCAACGCCTTTCTATGAAAGGGATTCTCGTCAGTTTCTGCTTGGGGCTACTTCAATAGCACACAAACCATAGCGATAGAACTTGGAACTACATTATTGTGCCAAGTTTCAAAGAGCTAGCACAAACCGTGTTGATTTTAGAGTTCCAACTACAAGTATCCATATAGGAGAAAACAGAGTGAAACCCAATCATGAAAACGGTCACTGCAAAGGAACGGTTTAACCTAGAAGAACGAAATTTAGTGAGCCAAGTGGGATTCGTGTACTGATCACTACATGCAAGTATCATCTAGATTGGGTGAAAAATTGTTTGCTGAGATTTCAGGAAACTCGTAGTTTTTTGGAAGCTTGGCAACCCCTTTCATTGAAAGGGATTCTCGTCAGTCTCTGCTTAGGGCTCCTTCAATAGCACACCAACCCTAGCGAAGATCATGAAACTACATTATTGTGCCAAGTTTCAAAGAGGTAGCACAAACCGTGTTTTGATTTAGAGTTCCAACTACATGTATCTATATAGGAGAAAACAGAGTGAAACCTAAATATGAAAACGTTTACTGCAAAGGAACGGTTTAACCTAGAAGAACGAAATTTGGTGAGCCAAGTGGGATTGGTGTACTGATCATTAAATGGAAGTATCATCAAGACTGGGTGAAAAAATCTTTGCTGAGATTTCAGGAAACTTGTAGTTTTTTGGAAGCTTGGCAACCCCTTTCAATGAAAGGGATTCTCGTCAGTCTCTGCTTGGGGCTACTTCAATTGCACACAAACCATAGCGATAGAACTTGGAACTACATTATTGTGCCAAGTTTTCAAAGAGCTAGCACAAACCGTGTTTGATTTAGAGTTCCAACTACATGTATCCATATAGGAGAAAACAGAGTGAAACCTAAATATGAAAACGATTACTGCAAAGGAACGGTTTAACCTAGAAGAACGAAATTTGGTGAGCCAAGTGGGATTGGTGTACTGATCATTAAATGCAAGTATCATCAAGATTGGGTGAAAAAATGTTTGCTGAGATTTCAGGAAACTCGTAGTTTTTTGGAAGCTTGATAACCCCTTTCAATGAAAGGGATTCTCGTCAGTCTCTGCTTGGGGCTACTTCAAAAGCACACAAATCATAGCGACAGAACTTGGAACTACATTATTGTGCCAAGTTTCAAAGAGCTAGCACAAACCGTGTTTGATTTAGAGTTCCAACTACATGTATCCATATAGGAGAAAACAGAGTGAAACCTAAACATGAAAACAGTTACTGCAAAGGAACGGTTTAAACTAGAAGAACGAAATTTGGTGAGCCAAGTGGGATTGGTGTACTGATCATTAAATGGAAGTATCATCAAGATTGGGTGAAAAAATCTTTGCTGAGATTTCAGGAAACTTGTAGTTTTTTGGAAGCTTGGCAACCCCTTTCAATGAAAGGGATTCTCGTCAGTCTCTGCTTGGGGCTACTTCAATAGCACACAAACCATAGCGATAGAACTTGGAACTACATTATTGTGCCAAGTTTCAAAGAGCTAGCACAAACCGTGTTTGATTTAGAGTTCCAACTACATGTATCCATATAGGAGAAAACAGAGTGAAACCTAAATATGAAAACGATTACTGCAAAGGAACGGTTTAACCTAGAAGAACGAAATTTGGTGAGCCAAGTGGGATTGGTGTACTGATCATTAAATGGAATTATCATCAAGACTGGGTGAAAAATGTTTGCTGAGATTTCAGGATACTCGCAGTTTTTTGGAAGCCTGGCAACCCCTTTCTATGAAAGGGATTCTCGTCAGTCTCTGCTTGGGGCTACTTCATAGCACACAAACCATAGCGATAGAACTTGGAACTACATTATTGTGCCAAGTTTCAAAGAGCTAGCACAAACCGTGTTTGATTTAGTGTTCCAACTACATGTATCCATATAGGAGAAAACAGAGTGAAACCTAATCATGAAAACGGTTACTGCAAAGGAACGTTTTAACCGAGAAGAACGAAATTTAGTGAGCCAAGTGGGATTCGTGTACTGATCACTACATGAAAGTATCATCTAGATTGGGTGAAAAATTGTTTGCTGAGATTTCAGGAAACTCGTAGTTTTTTGGAAGCTTGGCAACCCCTTTCAATGAAAGGGATTCTCGTCAGTCTCTGCTTGGGGCTACTTCAATAGCACACAAACCCTAGCGATAGATCATGAAACTACAATTGTTGTGCCAAGTTTCAAAGAGCTAGCACAAACGGTGTTTGATTTAGAGTTCCAACTACATGTATCTATATAGGAGAAAACAGAGTGAAACATAAATATGAAAACGATTACTGCAAAGGAACGGTTTAACCTAGAAGAACGAAATTTGGTGAGCCAAGTGGGATTGGTGTACTGATCATTAAATGGAAGTATCGTCAAGATTGGGTGAAAAAATGTTTGCTGAGATTTCAGGAAACTTGTAGTTTTTTGGAAGCCTGGCAACCCCTTTCTATGAAACGGATTCTCGTCAGTCTCTGCTTGGGGCTACTTCAATAGCACACAAACCATAGCGATAGAATTTGGAACTACATTATTGTGCCAAGTTTCAAAGAGCTAGCACAAACCGTGTTTGATTTAGAGTTCCAACTACATGTATCCATATAGGAGAAAACAGAGTGAAACCTAAACATGAAAACGGTTACTGCAAAGGAACGGTTTTAACCTAGAAGAACGAAATTTGGTGAGCCAAGTGGGATTGGTGTACTGATCATTAAATGGAAGTATCATCAAGACTGGGTGAAAAAAATATTTGCTGAGATTTCTGGAAACTCGCAGTTTTTTGGAAGCCTGGCAACGCCTTTCTATGAAAGGGATTCTCGTCAGTCTCTGCTTGGGGCTACTTCAATAGCACACAAACCATAGCGATAGAACTTGGAACTACATTATTGTGCCAAGTTTCAAAGAGCTAGCACAAACCGTGTTTGATTTAGAGTTCCAACTACAAGTATCCATATAGGAGAAAACAGAGTGAAACCCAATCATGAAAACGGTCACTGCAAAGGAACGGTTTAACCTAGAAGAACGAAATTTAGTGAGCCAAGTGGGATTCGTGTACTGATCACTACATGCAAGTATCATCTAGATTGGGTGAAAAATTGTTTGCTGAGATTTCAGGAAACTCGTAGTTTTTTGGAAGCTTGGCAACCCCTTTCATTGAAAGGGATTCTCGTCAGTCTCTGCTTAGGGCTACTTCAATAGCACACAAACCCTAGCGAAAGATCATGAAACTACATTATTGTGCCAAGTTTCAAAGAGGTAGCACAAACCGTGTTTGATTTAGAGTTCCAACTACATGTATCTATATAGGAGAAAACAGAGTGAAACCTAAATATGAAAACGTTTACTGCAAAGGAACGGTTTAACCTAGAAGAACGAAATTTGGTGAGCCAAGTGGGATTGGTGTACTGATCATTAAATGGAAGTATCATCAAGACTGGGTGAAAAAATCTTTGCTGAGATTTCAGGAAACTTGTAGTTTTTTGGAAGCTTGGCAACCCCTTTCAATGAAAGGGATTCTCGTCAGTCTCTGCTTGGGGCTACTTCAATTGCACACAAACCATAGCGATAGAACTTGGAACTACATTATTGTGCCAAGTTTCAAAGAGCTAGCACAAACCGTGTTTGATTTAGAGTTCCAACTACATGTATCCATATAGGAGAAAACAGAGTGAAACCTAAATATGAAAACGATTACTGCAAAGGGAACGGTTTAACCTAGAAGAACGAAATTTGGTGAGCCAAGTGGGATTGGTGTACTGATCATTAAATGGAAGTATCATCAAGACTGGGTGAAAAAATGTTTGCTGAGATTTCAGGATACTCGCAGTTTTTGGAAGCCTGGCAACCCCTTTCTATGAAAGGGATTCTCCTCAGTCTCTGCTTGGGGCTACTTCTATAGCACACAAACCATAGCGATAGAACTTGGAACTACATTATTGTGCCAAGTTTCAAAGAGCTAGCACAAACCGTGTTTGATTTAGAGTTCCAACTACATGTATCCATATAGGAGAAAACAGAGTGAAACATAATCATGAAAACGGTTACTGCAAAGGAACGTTTTAACCGAGAAGAACGAAATTTAGTGAGCCAAGTGGGATTCGTGTACTGATCACTACATGCAAGTATCATCTAGATTGGGTGAAAAATTGTTTGCTGAGATTTCAGGAAACTCGTAGTTTTTTGGAAGCTTTGCAACCCCTTTCAATGAAAGGGATTCTCGTCAGTCTCTGCTTGGGGCTACTTCAATAGCACACAAACCATAGCGATAGATCATAAAACTACATTATTGTGCCAAGTTTCAAAGAGCTAGCACAAACCGTGTTGGATTTAGAGTTCCAAATACATGTATCTATATAGGAGAAAACAGAGTGAAACCTAAATATGAAAACGATTACTGCAAAGGAACGGTTTAACCTAGAAGAACGAAATTTGGTGAGCCAAGTGGGATTGGTGTACTGATCATTAAATGGAAGTATCATCAAGATTGGGTGAAAAAATGTTTGCTGAGATTTCAGGAAACTCACAGTTTTTTGGAAGCCTGGCAACCCCTTTCTATGAAACGGATTCTCGTCAGTCTCTGCTTGGGGCTACTTCAATAGCACACAAACCATAGCGATAGAACTTGGAACTACATTATTGTGCCAAGTTTCAAAGAGCTAGCACAAACCGTGTTTGATTTAGAGTTCCAACTACATGTATCCATATAGGAGAAAACAGAGTGAAACCTAAACATGAAAACGGTTACTGCAAAGGAACGGTTTAAACTAGAAGAACGAAATTTGGTGAGCCAAGTGGGATTGGTGCACTGATCATTAAATGGAAGTATCATCAAGACTGGGTGAAAAAATGTTTGCTGAGATTTCTGGAAACTCGCAGTTTTTTGGAAGCCTGGCAACGCCTTTCTATGAAAGGGATTCTCGTCAGTCTCTGCTTGGGGCTACTTCAATAGCACACAAACCATAGCGATAGAACTTGGAACTACATTATTGTGCCAAGTTTCAAAGAGCTAGCACAAACCGTGTTTGATTTAGAGTTCCAACTACATGTATCCATATAGGAGAAAACAGAGTGAAACCTAATCATGAAAACGGTTACTGCAAAGGAACGGTTTAACCTAGAAGAACGAAATTTAGTGAGCCAAGTGGGATTCGTGTACTGATCACTACATGCAAGTACCATCTAGATTGGGTGAAAAATTGTTTGCTGAGATTTCAGGACACTCGTAGTTTTTTGGAAGCTTGGCAACCCCTTTCATTGTAAGGGATTCTCGTCAGTCTCTGCTTAGGGCTACTTCAATAGCACACAAACCCTAGCGAAAGATCATGAAACTACATTATTGTGCCAAGTTTCAAAGAGCTAGCACAAACCGTGTTTGATTTAGAGTTCCAACTACATGTATCTATATAGGAGAAAACAGAGTGAAACCTAAATATGAAAAGGATTACTGCAAAGGAACGGTTTAACCTAGAAGAACGAAATTTGGTGAGCCAAGTGGGATTGGTGTACTGATCATTAAATGGAAGTATCATCAAGATTGGGTCAAAAAATGTTTGCTGAGATTTCAGGAAACTCGCAGTTTTTTGGAAGCCTGGCAACCCCTTTCTATGAAAGGGATTCTCGTCAGTCTCTGCTTGGGGCTACTTCAATAGCACACAAACCATAGCCATAGAACTTGGAACTACATTATTGTGCCAAGTTTCAAAGAGCTAGCACAAACCGTGTTTGATTTAGAGTTCCAACTACATGTATCCATATAGGAGAAAACAGAGTGAAACCTAATCATGAAAACGGTTACTGCAAAGGAACGTTTTAACCTAGAAGAACGAAATTTAGTGAGCCAAGTGGGATTCGTGTACTGATCACTACATGCAAGTATCATCAAGATTGGGTGAAAAATTGGTTTCTGAGATTTCAGGAAACTCGTAGTTTTTTGGAAGCCTGGCAACCCCTTTCAATGAAAGGGATTCTTGTCAGTCTCTGCTTGGGGCTACTTCAATAGCACACAAACGATAGCGATAGAACTTGGAACTACATTATTGTGCCAAGTTTCAAAGAGCTAGCACAAACCATGTTTGATTTAGATTTCCAACTACATGTATCCATATAGGAGAAAACAGAGTGAAACCTAAACATGAAAACGGTTACTGCAAAGGAACGGTTTAACCTAGAAGAACGAAATTTGGTGAGTCAAGTGGGATTGGTGTACTGATCATTAAATGGAAGTATCATCAAGACTGGGTGAAAAAATGTTTGCTGAGATTTCAGGAAACTGGTAGTTTTTTGGAAGCTTGGCAACCCCTTTCAATGAAAGGGATTCTCGTCAGTATCTGCTTGGGGCTACTTCAATAGCACACAAACCATAGCCATAGAACTTGGAACTACATTATTGTGCCAAGTTTCAAAGAGCTAGCACAAACCGTGTTTGATTTAGAGTTCCAACTACATGTATCCATAAAGGAGAAAACAGAGTGAAACCTAAACATGAAAACGGTTACTGCAAAGGAACAGTTTAACCTAGAAGAATGAAATTTGGTGAGCCAAGTGGGATTCGTGTACTGATCATTAAATGGAAGTATCATCAAGACTGGGTGAAAAAATGTTTGCTGAGATTTCAGGAAACTCGTAGTTTTTTGGAAGCCTGGCAACCACTTTCTATGAAAGGGATTCTCGTCAGTCTCTGCTTGGGGCTAGTTCAATAGCACACAAACCATAGCGATAGAACTTGGAACTACATTATTGTGCCAAGTTTCAAAGAGCTAGCACAAACCGTGTTTGATTTAGAGTTCCAACTACACGTATCCATATAGGAGAAAACAGAGTGAAACCTAAACATGAAAACGGTTACTGCAAAGGAACGGCTTAACCTAGAAGAACGAAATTTGGTGAGCCAAGTGGGATTGGTGTACTGATCATTAAATGGAAGTATCATCAAGACTGGGTGAAAAAATGTTTGCTGAGATTTCAGGAAACTCGCAGTTTTTTGGAAGCCTGGCAACGCCTTTCTATGAAAGGGATTCTCGTCAGTCTCTGCTTGGGGCTACTTCAATAGCACACAAACCATAGCGATAGAACTTGGAACTACATTATTGTGCCAAGTTTCAAAGAGCTAGCACAAACCGTGTTTGATTTAGAGTTCCAACTACATGTATCCATATAGGAGAAAACAGAGTGAAACCTAATCATGAAAACGGTTACTGCAAAGGAACGTTTTAACCTAGAAGAACGAAATTTAGTGAGCCAAGTGGGATTCGTGTACTGATCACTACATGCAAGTATCATCAAGATTGGGTGAAAAATTGGTTTCTGAGATTTCAGGAAACTCGTAGTTTTTTGGAAGCCTGGCAACCCCTTTCAATGAAAGGGATTCTTGTCAGTCTCTGCTTGGGGCTACTTCAATAGCACACAAACCATAGCGATAGAACTTGGAACTACATTATTGTGCCAAGTTTCAAAGAGCTAGCACAAACCGTGTTTGATTTAGAGTTCCAACTACATGTATCCATATAGGAGAAAACAGAGTGAAACCTAAACATGAAAACGGTTACTGCAAAGGAACGGTTTAACCTAGAAGAACGAAATTTGGTGAGCCAAGTGGGATTCGTGTACTGATCATTAAATGGAAGTATCATCAAGACTGGGTGAAAAAATGTTTGCTGAGATTTCAGGAAACTCGTAGTTTTTTGGAAGCCTGGCAACCCCTTTCTATGAAAGGGATTCTCGTCAGTCTCTGCTTGGGGCTAGTTCAATAGCACACAAACCATAGCCATAGAACTTGGAACTACATTATTGTGCCAAGTTTCAAAGAGCTAGCACAAACCGTGTTTGATTTAGAGTTCCAACTACATGTATCCATATAGGAGAAAACAGAGTGAAACCTAAACATGAAAACGGTTACTGCAAAGGAACGGTTTAAACTAGAAGAACAAAATTTGGTGAGCCAAGTGGGATTGGTGCACTGATCATTAAATGGAAGTATCATCAAGACTGGGTGAAAAAATGTTTGCTGAGATTTCTGGAAACTCGCAGTTTTTTGGAAGCCTGGCAACGCCTTTCTATGAAAGGGATTCTCGTCAGTCTCTGCTTGGGGCTACTTCAATAGCACACAAACCATAGCGATAGAACTTGGAACTACATTATTGTGCCAAGTTTCAAAGAGCTAGCACAAACCGTGTTTGATTTAGAGTTCCAACTACATGTATCCATATAGGAGAAAACAGAGTGAAACCTAATCATGAAAACGGTTACTGCAAAGGAACGGTTTAACCTAGAAGAACGAAATTTAGTGAGCCAAGTGGGATTCGTGTACTGATCACTACATGCAAGTACCATCTAGATTGGGTGAAAAATTGTTTGCTGAGATTTCAGGACACTCGTAGTTTTTTGGAAGCTTGGCAACCCCTTTCATTGAAAGGGATTCTCGTCAGTCTCTGCTTAGGGCTACTTCAATAGCACACAAACCCTAGCGAAAGATCATGAAACTACATTATTGTGCCAAGTTTCAAAGAGCTAGCACAAACCGTGTTTGATTTAGAGTTCCAACTACATGTATCTATATAGGAGAAAACAGAGTGAAACCTAAATATGAAAAGGATTACTGCAAAGGAACGGTTAAACCTAGAAGAACGAAATTTGGTGAGCCAAGTGGGATTGGTGTACTGATCATTAAATGGAAGTATCATCAAGATTGGGTCAAAAAATGTTTGCTGAGATTTCAGGAAACTCGCAGTTTTTTGGAAGCCTGGCAACCCCTTTCTATGAAAGGGATTCTCGTCAGTCTCTGCTTGGGGCTACTTCAATAGCACACAAACCATAGCCATAGAACTTTGAACTACATTATTGTGCCAAGTTTCAAAGAGCTAGCACAAACCGTGTTTGATTTAGAGTTCCAACTACATGTATCCATATAGGAGAAAACAGAGTGAAACCTAATCATGAAAACGGTTACTGCAAAGGAACGTTTTAACCTAGAAGAACGAAATTTAGTGAGCCAAGTGGGATTCGTGTACTGATCACTACATGCAAGTATCATCAAGATTGGGTGAAAAATTGGTTTCTGAGATTTCAGGAAACTCGTAGTTTTTTGGAAGCCTGGCAACCCCTTTCAATGAAAGGGATTCTTGTCAGTCTCTGCTTGGGGCTACTTCAATAGCACACAAACCATAGCGATAGAACTTGGAACTACATTATTGTGCCAAGTTTCAAAGAGCTAGCACAAACCATGTTTGATTTAGATTTCCAACTACATGTATCCATATAGGAGAAAACAGAGTGAAACCTAAACATGAAAACGGTTACTGCAAAGGAACGGTTTAACCTAGAAGAACGAAATTTGGTGAGCCAAGTGGGATTGGTGTACTGATCATTAAATGGAAGTATCATCAAGATTGGGTGAAAAAATGTTTGCTGAGATTTCAGGAAACTGGTAGTTTTTTGGAAGCTTGGCAACCCCTTTCAATGAAAGGGATTCTCGTCAGTATCTGCTTGGGGCTACTTCAATAGCACACAAACCATAGCCATAGAACTTGGAACTACATTATTGTGCCAAGTTTCAAAGAGCTAGCACAAACCGTGTTTGATTTAGAGTTCCAACTACATGTATCCATAAAGGAGAAAACAGAGTGAAACCTAAACATGAAAACGGTTACTGCAAAGGAACAGTTTAACCTAGAAGAATGAAATTTGGTGAGCCAAGTGGGATTCGTGTACTGATCATTAAATGGAAGTATCATCAAGACTGGGTGAAAAAATGTTTGCTGAGATTTCAGGAAACTCGTAGTTTTTTGGAAGCCTGGCAACCACTTTCTATGAAAGGGATTCTCGTCAGTCTCTGCTTGGGGCTAGTTCAATAGCACACAAACCATAGCGATAGAACTTGGAACTACATTATTGTGCCAAGTTTCAAAGAGCTAGCACAAACCGTGTTTGATTTAGAGTTCCAACTACACGTATCCATATAGGAGAAAACAGAGTGAAACCTAAACATGAAAACGGTTACTGCAAAGGAACGGCTTAACCTAGAAGAACGAAATTTGGTGAGCCAAGTGGGATTGGTGTACTGATCATTAAATGGAAGTATCATCAAGACTGGGTGAAAAAATGTTTGCTGAGATTTCAGGAAACTCGCAGTTTTTTGGAAGCCTGGCAACGCCTTTCTATGAAAGGGATTCTCGTCAGTCTCTGCTTGGGGCTACTTCAATAGCACACAAACCATAGCGATAGAACTTGGAACTACATTATTGTGCCAAGTTTCAAAGAGCTAGCACAAACCGTGTTTGATTTAGAGTTCCAACTACATGTATCCATATAGGAGAAAACAGAGTGAAACCTAATCATGAAAACGGTTACTGCAAAGGAACGTTTTAACCTAGAAGAACGAAATTTAGTGAGCCAAGTGGGATTCGTGTACTGATCACTACATGCAAGTATCATCAAGATTGGGTGAAAAATTGGTTTCTGAGATTTCAGGAAACTCGTAGTTTTTTGGAAGCCTGGCAACCCCTTTCAATGAAAGGGATTCTTGTCAGTCTCTGCTTGGGGCTACTTCAATAGCACACAAACCATAGCGATAGAACTTGGAACTACATTATTGTGCCAAGTTTCAAAGAGCTAGCACAAACCGTGTTTGATTTAGAGTTCCAACTACATGTATCCCATATAGGAGAAAACAGAGTGAAACCTAAACATGAAAACGGTTACTGCAAAGGAACGGTTTAACCTAGAAGAACGAAATTTGGTGAGCCAAGTGGGATTGGTGTACTGATCATTAAATGGAAGTATCATCAAGATTGGGTGAAAAAATGTTTGCTGAGATTTCAGGAAACTGGTAGTTTTTTGGAAGCTTGGCAACCCCTTTCAATGAAAGGGATTCTCGTCAGTATCTGCTTGGGGCTACTTCAATAGCACACAAACCATAGCCATAGAACTTGGAACTACATTATTGTGCCAAGTTTCAAAGAGCTAGCACAAACCGTGTTTGATTTAGAGTTCCAACTACATGTATCCATATAGGAGAAAACAGAGTGAAACCTAAACATGAAAACGGTTACTGCAAAGGAACGGTTTAACCTAGAAGAACGAAATTTGGTGAGCCAAGTGGGATTCGTGTACTGATCATTAAATGGAAGTATCATCAAGACTGGGTGAAAAAATGTTTGCTGAGATTTCAGGAAACTCGTAGTTTTTTGGAAGCCAGGCAACCCCTTTCTATGAAAGGGATTCTCGTCAGTCTCTGCTTGGGGCTAGTTCAATAGCACACAAACCATAGCGATAGAACTTGGAGCTACATTATTGTGCCAAGTTTCAAAGAGCTAGCATAAACCGTGTTTGATTTAGAGTTCCAACTACACGTATCCATATAGGAGAAAACAGAGTGAAACCTAAACATGAAAACGGTTACTGCAAAGGAACGGCTTAACCTAGAAGAACGAAATTTGGTGAGCCAAGTGGGATTGGTGTACTGATCACTACATGCAAGTATCATCAAGATTGGGTGAAAAAATGTTTGCTGAGATTTCAGGAAACTCGTAGTTTTTTGGAAGCTTGATAACCCCTTTCAATGAAAGGGATTCTCGTCAGTCTCTGCTTGGGGCTACTTCAATAGCACACAAACCATAGCCATAGAACTTGGAACTACATTATTGTGCCAAGTTTCAAAGAGCTAGCACAAACCGTGTTTGATTTAGAGTTCCAACTACATGTATCTATATAGGAGAAAACAGAGTGAAACCTAAACATGAAAACGGTTACTGCAAAGGAACAGTTTAACCTAGAAGAACGAAATTTGGTGAGCCAATGGGATTGGTGTACTGATCATTAAATGAAAGTATCATCAAGACTGGGTGAAAAAATGTTTGCTGAGATTTCAGGAAACTCGCAGTTTTTTGGAAGCCTGGCAACCCCTTTCTATGAAAGGGATTCTCTTCAGTCTCTGCTTGGGCTAGTTCAGTAGCACACAAACCATAGCGATAGAACTTGGAACTACATTATTGTGCCAAGTTTCAAAGAGCTAGCACAAAGCGTGTTTGATTTAGAGTTCCAACTACATGTATCCATATAGGAGAAAACAGAGTGAAACCTAAGCATGAAAACGGTTACTGCAAAGGAACGGTTTAACGTAGAAGAACGAAATTTGGTGAGCCAAGTGGGATTGGTGTACTGATCATTAAATGGAAGTATCATCAAGATTGGGTGAAAAAATGTTTGCTGAGATTTCAGGAAACTCGTAGTTTTTTGGAAGCTTGGCAACCCCTTTCAATGAAAGGGATTCTCGTCAGTCTCTGCTTGGGGCTACTTCAATAGCACACAAACCATAGCCATAGAACTTGGAACTACATTATTGTGCCAAGTTTCAAAGAGCTAGCACAAACCGTGTTTGATTTAGAATTCCAACTACATGTATCCATATAGGAGAAAACAGAGTGAAACCTAAACATGAAAACGGTCACTGCAAAGGAACGGTTTAACCTAGAAGAACGAAATTTTGTGAGCCAAGTGGGATTCGTGTACTGATCACTACCTGCAAGTATCATCAAGATTGGGTGAAAAAATGTTTGCTGAGATTTCAGGAAACTCGTAGTTTTTTGGAAGCTTGATATCCCCTTTCAATGAAAGGGATTCTCGTCAGTCTCTGCTTGGGGCTACTTCAATAGCACACAAATCATAGCGACAGAACTTGGAACTACATTATTGTGCCAAGTTTCAAAGAGCTAGCACAAACCGTGTTTGATTTAGAGTTCCAACTACACGTATCTATATAGGAGAAAACAGAGTGAAACCTAAACATGAAAACGGTTACTGCAAAGGAACGGTTTAACCTAGAAGAAGGACATTTGGTGAGCCAAGTGGGATTGGTGTACTGATCATTAAATGGAAGTATCATCAAGATTGGGTGAAAAAATCTTTGCTGAGATTTCAGGAAACTCGCAGTTTTTTTGGAAGCCTCCAACCACGTTCAATGAAAGTGATTCTCGTCAGTCTCTGCTTGGGGCTACTTCAATAGCACACAAACCATAGCGATAGAACTTGGAACTACATTATTGTGCCAAGCTTCAAAGAGCTAGCACAAACCGTGTTTGATTTAGAGTTCCAACTACATGTATCCATATAGGAGAAAACAGAGTGAAACCTAAACATGAAAACGGTTACTGCAAAGGAACGGTTTAACCTAGAAGAACGAAATTTGGTGAGCCAAGTGGGATTGGTGTACTGATCATTAAATAGAAGTATCATCAAGATTGGGTGAAAAAATGTTTGCTGAGATTTCAGGAAACTCGTAGTTTTTTGGAAGCTTGGCAACCCCTTTCAATGAAAGGGATTCTCGTCAGTCTCTGCTTGGGGCTACTTCAATAGCACACAAACCGTAGCGATAGAACTTGGAACTACATTATTGTGCCAAGTTTCAAAGAGCTATCACAAACCGTGTTTGATTTAGAGTTCCAACTACATGTATCCATATAGGAGAAAACAGAGTGAAACCTAAACATGAAAACGGTTACTGCAAAGGAAGAGTTTAACCTAGACGAACGAAATTTGGTGAGCCAAGTGGGATTGGTGTACTGATCATTAAATGGAAGTATCATCAAGACTGGGTGAAAAAATGTTTGCTGAGATTTCAGGAAACTCGTAGTTTTTTGGAAGCCTGGCAACCCCTTTCTATGAAAGGGATTCTCGTCAGTCTCTGCTTGGGGCTAGTTCAATAGCACACAAACCACAGCGATAGAACTTGGAACTACATTATTGTGCCAAGTTTCAAAGAGCTAGCACAAACCGTGTTTGATTTAGAGTTCCAACTACACGTATCCATATAGGAGAAAACAGAGTGAAACCTAAACATGAAAACGGTTACTGCAAAGGAACGGCTTAACCTAGAAGAACGAAATTTGGTGAGCCAAGTGGGATTGGTGTACTGATCATTAAATGGAAGTATCATCAAGACTGGGTGAAAAAATGTTTGCTGAGATTTCAGGAAACTCGCAGTTTTTTGGAAGCCTGGCAACGCCTTTCTATGAAAGGGATTCTCGTCAGTCTCTGCTTGGGGCTACTTCAATAGCACACAAACCATAGCGATAGAACTTGGAACTACATTATTGTGCCAAGTTTCAAAGAGCTAGCACAAACCGTGTTTGATTTAGAGTTCCAACTACATGTATCCATATAGGAGAAAACAGAGTGAAACCTAATCATGAAAACGGTTACTGCAAAGGAACGTTTTAACCTAGAAGAACGAAATTTAGTGAGCCAAGTGGGATTCGTGTACTGATCACTACATGCAAGTATCATCAAGATTGGGTGAAAAATTGGTTTCTGAGATTTCAGGAAACTCGTAGTTTTTTGGAAGCCTGGCAACCCCTTTCAATGAAAGGGATTCTTGTCAGTCTCTGCTTGGGGCTACTTCAATAGCACACAAACCATAGCGATAGAACTTGGAACTACATTATTGTGCCAAGTTTCAAAGAGCTAGCACAAACCGTGTTTGATTTAGAGTTCCAACTACATGTATCCATATAGGAGAAAACAGAGTGAAACCTAAACATGAAACGGTTACTGCAAAGGAACGGTTTAACCTAGAAGAACGAAATTTGGTGAGCCAAGTGGGATTGGTGTACTGATCATTAAATGGAAGTATCATCAAGATTGGGTGAAAAAATGTTTGCTGAGATTTCAGGAAACTGGTAGTTTTTTGGAAGCTTGGCAACCCATTTCAATGAAAGGGATTCTTGTCAGTCTCTGCTTGGGGCTACTTCAATAGCACACAAACCATAGCCATAGAACTTGGAACTACATTATTGTGCCAAGTTTCAAAGAGCTAGCACAAACCGTGTTTGATTTAGAGTTCCAACTACATGTATCCATATAGGAGAAAACAGAGTGAAACCTAAACATGAAAACGGTTACTGCAAAGGAACGGTTTAACCTAGAAGAACGAAATTTGGTGAGCCAAGTGGGATTCGTGTACTGATCATTAAATGGAAGTATCATCAAGACTGGGTGAAAAAAGGTTTGCTGAGATTTCAGGAAACTCGTAGTTTTTTGGAAGCCTGGCAACCCCTTTCTATGAAAGGGATTCTCGTCAGTCTCTGCTTGGGGCTAGTTCAATAGCACACAAACCATAGCGATAGAACTTGGAACTACATTATTGTGCCAAGTTTCAAAGAGCTAGCATAAACCGTGTTTGATTTAGAGTTCCAACTACACGTATCCATATAGGAGAAAACAGAGTGAAACCTAAACATGAAAACGGTTACTGCAAAGGAACGGCTTAACCTAGAAGAACGAAATTTGGTGAGCCAAGTGGGATTGGTGTACTGATCACTACATGCAAGTATCATCAAGATTGGGTGAAAAAATGTTTGCTGAGATTTCAGGAAACTCGTAGTTTTTTGGAAGCTTGATAACCCCTTTCAATGAAAGGGATTCTCGTCAGTCTCTGCTTGGGGCTACTTCAATAGCACACAAACCATAGCGATAGAACTTGGAACTACATTATTGTGCCAAGTTTCAAAGAGCTAGCACAAACCGTGTTTGATTTAGAGTTCCAACTACATGTATCTATATAGGAGAAAACAGAGTGAAACCTAAACATGAAAACGGTTACTGCAAAGGAACAGTTTAACCTAGAAGAACGAAATTTGGTGAGCCAGTGGGATTGGTGTACTGATCATTAAATGAAAGTATCATCAAGACTGGGTGAAAAAATGTTTGCTGAGATTTCAGGAAACTCGCAGTTTTTTGGAAGCCTGGCAACCCCTTTCTATGAAAGGGATTCTCTTCAGTCTCTGCTTGGGGCTAGTTCAGTAGCACACAAACCATAGCGATAGAACTTGGAACTACATTATTGTGCCAAGTTTCAAAGAGCTAGCACAAACCGTGTTTGATTTAGAGTTCCAACTACATGTATCCATATAGGAGAAAACAGAGTGAAACCTAAACATGAAAACGGTTACTGCAAAGGAACGGTTTAACCTAGAAGAACGAAATTTGGTGAGCCAAGTGGGATTGGTGTACTGATCATTAAATGGAAGTATCATCAAGATTGGGTGAAAAAATGTTTGCTGAGATTTCAGGAAACTCGTAGTTTTTTGGAAGCTTGGCAACCCCTTTCAATGAAAGGGATTCTCGTCAGTCTCTGCTTGGGGCTACTTCAATAGCACACAAACCATAGCCATAGAACTTGGAACTACATTATTGTGCCAAGTTTCAAAGAGCTAGCACAAACCGTGTTTGATTTAGAGTTCCAACTACATGTATCCATATAGGAGAAAACAGAGTGAAACCTAAACATGAAAACGGTCACTGCAAAGGAACGGTTTAACCTAGAAGAACGAAATTTTGTGAGCCAAGTGGGATTCGTGTACTGATCACTACCTGCAAGTATCATCAAGATTGGGTGAAAAAATGTTTGCTGAGATTTCAGGAAACTCGTAGTTTTTTGGAAGCTTGATATCCCCTTTCAATGAAAGGGATTCTCGTCAGTCTCTGCTTGGGGCTACTTCAATAGCACACAAATCATAGCGACAGAACTTGGAACTACATTATTGTGCCAAGTTTCAAAGAGCTAGCACAAACCGTGTTTGATTTAGAGTTCCAACTACACGTATCTATATAGGAAAAAACTGAGTGAAACCTAAACATGAAAACGGTTACTGCAAAGGAACGGTTTAACCTAGAAGAAGGACATTTGGTGAGCCAAGTGGGATTGGTGTACTGATCATTAAATGGAAGTGTCATCAAGATTGGGTGAAAAAATCTTTGCTGAGATTTCAGGAAACTCGCAGTTTTTTTGGAAGCCTCCAACCACGTTCAATGAAAGTGATTCTCGTCAGTCTCTGCTTGGGGCTACTTCAATAGCACACAAACCATAGCGATAGAACTTGGAACTACATTATTGTGCCAAGCTTCAAAGAGCTAGCACAAACCGTGTTTAATTTAGAGTTCCAACTACATGTATCCATATAGGAGAAAACAGAGTGAAACCTAAACATGAAAACGGTTACTGCAAAGGAACGGTTTAACCAAGAAGAACGAAATTTGGTGAGCCAAGTGGGATTGGTGTACTGATCATTAAATAGAAGTATCATCAAGATTGGGTGAAAAAATGTTTGCTGAGATTTCAGGAAACTCGTAGTTTTTTGGAAGCTTGGCAACCCCTTTCAATGAAAGGGATTCTCGTCAGTCTCTGCTTGGGGCTACTTCAATAGCACACAAACCGTAGCGATAGAACTTGGAACGACATTATTGTGCCAAGTTTCAAAGAGCTATCACAAACCGTGTTTGATTTAGAGTTCCAACTACATGTATCCATATAGGAGAAAACAGAGTGAAACCTAAACATGAAAACGGTTACTGCAAAGGAACAGTTTAACCTAGACGAACGAAATTTGGTGAGCCAAGTGGGATTGGTGTACTGATCATTAAATGGAAGTATCATCAAGATTGGGTGAAAAAATGTTTGCTGAGATTTCAGGAAACTCGTAGTTTTTTGGAAGCTTGGCAACCCCTTTCAATGAAAGGGATTCTCGTCAGTCTCTGCTTGGGGCTACTTCAATAGCACACAAACCCTAGCGATAGAACTTGGAACTACATTATTGTGCCAGGTTTCAAAGAGCTAGCTCAAACCGT